>NC_141093.1:7045830-7255830 GCF_041138505.1 Cibotium barometz | reverse complement strand
AAGTACCCATGTTCCAGATTACTACTGCTCACATAAACAGATCGATAATTCCTGAGCCATGGATTACTAATCATTCCAATAGGCTTTCAAATATGGATAAGACAACCAAATGGTGGAAACAAAATCTCCAAAAAATGTGAACTAATAAATTGCGATTAAAGTAGAGTTTTTCTTTGGCGATGCTTGGTTGCATGCTACCTATTGATGAAACTCTAGCCAAAACAAGGACAGCTTCTACTTTTTGTGTTAGATGCTCAAATCGCAATGAAACTGTCTCATTTTTACTATGGGCTTGTTTGGATACCAAAGATTTCTTGCTCAAATTATCTGTTCTCACTGCCAGATTTCCAAGATGTTTCCACAAGCATTTCTGGATCTCTAGAAGATATCACCAAAGACTGGCTGATTATGTAAGTTTCCTTGCTTGGACACGCTTTTTGGGCCCTTTGGACACTCTCGATTAGCCACAATCAGCAGATTCTTCACTCCATAGATTGACAAGTACTCATACTTCCGCCAATCTTTCTATGATTGCCATAGACTACAAGAGACGGACCAGTTGCAAGTTGCAGTTAGACTTGTTTGTTCAATGTTTGTGATCTTCAAGAAGTTTGCCTCACTTTTGAGGGCTTCTTTTTTTGTACATTGAATAGCTTTTTACACACACAAAAAAAGTGTCCGTGTGTGTTTATATCTATACATATATTTGTATATATATGTGTATATGTATGTGTGAGTTTATATCTATACATATATTTGTATATATATGTGTGTATATATACATAGTAACATATATATATCTACAATAACATATATATATCTACATAAATGTGTCTATTTATATCAACACATATATTTGTATGTGTTTATATCTATACATATATATGTATATATATGTGTATATGTATGTAAGTTCATATCTATACATATATTTGTATATATATGTATGTGTGTGTGTGTGTGTGTGTGTGTGTCCAGATAGATAGATACACACACACACACATCCATCGTAAATAAAACAGCAAAGAACTAACATATCCTCAATTACTTATATCTCAGACAATTCAGTGTCCCATACCAATGCTTCTTGGATGGAGAAGGCTGGCTTTGAAAGGATGCTGATGCATACTACTGACATAATTGTTTCTCTTCCGGTACGGGCATCAAAATAACATATACAAAGGAAAGGTAAATGATCCTGATTGTGTAGAGCATCCAGCAAAAGCGGTTGCACTAGAGCCAGTTTCTTTTGCTCAGATTCGCTACGCAATTCTTTCATCCGAACTTTCTCTACCTGGCAATACACCATTAAAAAAGTAATCAATCTTTAAAGATGTGAACTGGAGTCCTTTTTTATTAGATAATTTACATTACTTCGAATTTAAACAGAAGCAGCAGAAACCAACCTTCAACTTCTCTTTCAGATTCATATATTCATCTATTTCCTCATTTGTTAGGAGGCTTTTAACATCAGGAATCTCTTCGTGTTGCAATTGGGAAATCCTAACTTCGAGCTTGGAGATTTGCTGCTTTGCCTCCACTTTCACTTCATTCCCAACATAATTGCCAAAGCTTTGTTCAATCAAAGCACGAGCTTCTTCCAATGTTCTCCCTTGCCTCAACACTTTCCCATCAGGTGACTTCATGCTCTGTGAAGTGTATATATACCAAATGATCTTATTTACTTGAGAACTAAATATGATATGCAGTGGAACATGCTTTATAAACAAATGAGCATTTCAATAATCAAGTTCCTAAAAACATCGTATTAACTTTTTTGCCAAGCTGTCTTGAGAGACCAAGGACTGACAGAAGGAGCCTACCAACTGATCTGCTTACTTAGCTAATAGAACAGGGTTGTGTACAGAGCAAGAATTATCGTCCAGTTCCTGCAATCTGCTGCAGAAGGAAGACCAAATTTACTGGCCATACTTGCTCCTGCTTGAGTTGAATCAAAGCTATAGGTACTTTCTCCTGTTTGAGCTGAATCAAGGCTACAGTGGGGAGGGGTAAGAAAGAACAAAAGAAAAGGTGTCTATATGATAGTTTGGATGCCTATAATGGGGCCTGGGCGCATAGAGGCCATGCCTTCACCCCCTATCCTCAACAATTGTCTGCTGGGGCTAAATCTAACTAATAGAACTAATACAATGCATAGGGGGTATCAAAGAACTACTGAGCAATCACCTTTATTAACAGAAAAGCAATGATCTAAAGCATTTCTGAAGTCTATCAAAGACAAAAAAACAAAACCAAAAAAAACAAAACAAAACAAAAAAAACCAAAAAAAAAACCCAAAAAAACGTACCGATAAAAGATTAAGCACCATGCCATAAGATGCTGTAAACTGAGAAACAAGAGGGTCTGGACCAGCAAACAGCAGTTTGCAGCCCTCTTCTGCTCCTTCAAATGGTGTCTGAACCAATACAACATGCCCTCGCTCATCTAAACCCCTGCGTCCTGCTCTACCAGCCATTTGCAGCATTGCATTTGAGCTCAAAAGGGCATGACCAGTATCTCCTCTTTTACTCAGTGATGATAGAACCGTGGTGCGAGCAGGCATATTGATCCCTGCAGCAAGTGTCTCTGTTGCAAAGACAACCTTAATCAAGCCGTTTTGAAAAAGCTCTTCAATAAAGGCTTTCCATAGTGGCAGGCAACCTGCATGGTGAGATGCAAATCCACATAGAAGTGATGATACCGAGGACTCTCTCACAGCATCAGGATGTTCTTTTCTGAAAGTTGTTAAGGCTTCATAAACCTGGTTTTGTTCCTCTTCCGATAACAGTTGCACGTCTTGGACGTATCGAATGGCCGTATCACAACCTTTCCGGCTAAAGATGAACCAGATGGCTGGTAACATTCCTCTGTATTTCAGTTGCTTTAAAGTCTCTTCCACTCGAGGAACCTTCAAAATCATACCACGTTCAAGAAAACTTTTCAGCGCTATTTATGATCATCCTCATCAGAGTATTTGCACATACAAGCCTGTTTGCACATCTACTTGTCCACAGTTTTGACAGTCAATAAACCACATTCTATCTTCTTCTCGATGCATGTGATTAGTGCATGTCATAGCTATCATAATACAAGTTGTATAGCACAATACTGAACACCGCTATAGCTTTTTGTATGTTTCGTAAGACTTCAATATGTCATAATATTTTGACAGTTAATGAATCACGATCTATATCCTTCTCAATACATGTGACTAGCACATACCATAGCTCCAAACTATAAAAAACATATGAAAGCATCTACATCACAATCCCAGCTCAACTAAGTAAAGCACCATACCGAACACTGCCATAACTTTGTGCATCTTCCATGAGACTTCAATCAGTCAACAACCACACCCACCAGCAGAAAACTCACTGATATGTTTTGTGGACTAGCCCTTGAAAGATAGGATGCTCAACGAGCTTCATTACCCCATCATTTGGCTGATAGGGAGTGAGCTTGCAAGCTTAGCACCGGAGCACCTGCCTATAAATTTTGGCTTTTTGGTAGATCTTGCTCGAGTATGATGGCGTGTTCAATTCACTTCTCATTAGCTTTCACAATATCCTACAGGCATCTCCGATTTACCTCTATTTTGGTCTCAGTATCCAAAGAGGGAGCACCTGCCGATAAATTTAGGCTTTTTGGTAGATCTTGCTCGAGTATGATGGCGTGTTCAATTCACTTCTCATTAGCTTTCACAATATCCTACAGGCATCTCCGATTTACCGCTATTTTGGTCCCAGTACCCAAAGAGGGAGTGCCCTCCAGCCCGTCACACTCCCTTCCATGCCTTCGCCCTTTTCACCTCTATCCCAGCTAATTGAATTCGAGCGACGGATCGCGAACGGTGATCCTGAAGGCCTTAGCAGGCAGGTGTTGGTGGTATACTAGTGGAGAATGGCATGGTTCGTGGGATCGGAGCCTTGGCCTCTAGCTCGGGGGGGGGGGGGGGGGGGGGGGGTTGCGGATGCAAACCCATGGTTGGGTGGTGAGGTAGCTTGCACCCCTCTTAGGGGGTTTGTACTAATCACTCGTGTTTTGAGTTTAGGAGATGTGTGGTGTTGTAACACTTATGGTACTCTTTGGGGAGGCCTGTTAAACAATGTCACCCGGAAGTCGATTGTAGCAGCCAATGGGTTGGAATCTGCTAGGAATGCACATTGCCATTGAGCGAAGTATGCATGTGCAATGTACTGCGATGTGGCTTGATCATAGGACTCTGTGCCAAGACGGCCATGTTGAACTTAATCTGGATATAGCCGTTCCCAAGAAATTGAAATACTTCCTTGCTCACTGATTAGGGTAGCTTGCAAGAGGGCTGGAATCTAGCCCCAAGCTGGTCTGCTACCAACAAGCTTGCAGTCCAACGTGGTGGTCTCAAAAGAGGTGACTGAACATGACGAGCTGGAGGTCTGCGCCCATAAAAGGGTTATTGAGGGTGGGCTTGGTAGGGGTAGGTGGAGTGGCTGCTATGTAGTCCTTGGGACAAAGAGACAGGGGCTGCTCTCAAACACCAATTGAAGAGCAACACAAGCAGGCAGGAACTGGGACTATAGAGGGTGGGAACTACTTGGGCGGTCAAGACGAGAGGTAGGGCCCAAACGATAATCCTAGTCCATCACAGACCACAAAGTGAATAGCTCTCAGTAAACAAAAACAACCCAAGTCTCACTTATATAGTTCCTACCGCCGCTGCTATAAATAATTGCTCGGTCATAAATAGCCTGTATATTTGGTATTATTAACCATGAGCCTTAGCTGCATGTATCAGCCTACTTCCTATAACTCACGGTTAACCGGGGGACTAGGGCCTTTGACACACTTGTCGATACCATCAAAGCATATTTAAACATGGCCACAGCCTTAACACATATCCATCATCACTTTGCATAAAACATAAAAGCTAGACGAAATATCCACAAATGTTGAAAATGGAGCTTGCACATGTGACACCGCATAGAGCCTTCAAGAGAGAGAGAAAGAGACTAGCCATCATTAGGGCAGCCTGTAACGGTGGTAGAGGCTAGTGTGCAGCAAGAGAGCCTCCATTAATGAAGAAAGAGGGCTCCAATTTATAGATTTGGGCCTCCCATGAGCTAAAATGGCAAGAGAAGGTTACAATGACAAGTGGAGAGCCACACAATAGCTGAAGTGACAAGTGTGAGGCCACTTGTCTCACTTTGATCCACTTTCTAATAAGTGTCAGGCCACTTGTCTCACTTTGGTCCACTTTCTTACCACATGTCCCAATCTAAGAGATGGGTCCTTCCATAAACTTTATCTCTAAAAATATCCCAACTGGCAGACATTCTGTCATAGGCACTTTGCCAACTCTTGGTATCTGCTCAATTCGAGATGTCATGACGCGAACAGAATTTCCAACGGAGTCAGGCTAAAAATAGCAACTCTCCTAAATTTTAGGAGTGTGGTCCTTTGTATTCTAGGATAATCGCCCATTCCTAAAGCTTGTACTTTCCAAATATTTAGACATCCCGAAGTCCACCAGACCCCTTTCATACTGGGAAATGTCCACGCTGGTGACACTTCCTCTAATCCCAAGGCTCCCCTAGCCTTGTAGGATTAGACTACTAATCCTAAAGATTAGAGTAGTAGGTATGTAGCATACCTCTCCTCCTCAACAGAGACGTTTCCACATTTGGAAACAAAATCTGTCTAAGAAAGAAAACTAAAAAATCTATGTGGTAACAAGCAACTATCTCCTAAGTCAAAGAGATTCCCAGTCTTGGAAATAAACAAGGAAAACTCAAACTACATCTGACAATTGAATTCATAATCCGTTTCACCATGTTAACTCTTTCCACTCATAACTTTGCCATAGGAGCCCGCTAAAACTACAGCCACAGTTTCTACAACTATCTCAATGGAACTTAAAACAGACCAACTCGAACCAAAGTCATGAGGAACAAAACAATCCTTCAATCCAACTCCTGAGGAATCGGATAATCTAACATCACAGAGACAATTGTCGTAGCCAATCAAATTATCTATCCTATCAGGATTGGAAAATTCCTCGTACCTAGAGGATATATATATAAAAATATTATCACAAGCAGATCTTGACCGATCAAATAATCTCTTGGTGTCGAACATGTGCAATGTTCTACCAGAATTGATGTATCCTTTTTGCTACCTGACAGACTGAGAACAATCATCATGAGTAGGAAGCTATCCCAATCGAACTATGCCTGCCTCATGTATCCAGAAACTTCAAGTTCCAACTCAACGTACTGTGTCAAGGTAATCAAGATGCAACAAGCGAAATCTATCAACATCAACACTCTCTATTGGAATTGGGTAATCCCACCAATCAATACCTCGCTATACAACTCCAGATAACAACCATAAAAGCTGATAACCTGGATATCTGCCTCATCACAAGCATGGCTAAACCATACATCTGCCATGTCAAAGGTGTGGCTAATGAACTACGTATCTACCATATCAAAGGCCAATGCACTCACCCCATGAACTAAGCATCCAGCAATCCTAAGTTCTAGATAATTATCCTATCAGAAGCTAAAACATTTGCCTCAACAAAACCCTCTAAACCCGCATGCACATGCGATACATCCTAGCATCCCATACCACCAAAACATACCCCATATACGTCTTACAATCCATCACTCCTCAGCTTGCAAGTCTTCCAAAAGATTTCTTAAGGTTGCTAGCAAACTCTTTGGGCATACAAACTCAATCTTCTCCCGAGAATAAATCTATCTAAGAACCCTGCTCATCTCAATATCAGAAGGGTTCTCAAAACCCTGCTAATATCTACCTCAACGGAACCCTCTAAACCCGCACATGTGATACATCCTGCCAAGACCTCTCTAATGAAGTGATAATGGACCTCTGTGTTTGGTCCGATCATGAAACACTGGGTTCTCTATGTAATACGAGGCCATGCATTCAGTTTGGGGTCTCCCAATTGGGCAGGTTTATGAACATTGCTAGTAAATTCTTCATGTGCAGACATCTACTCAAAGTACAAGAAACTTAACTCTTTAAAGGGGGATTTACTAAGGTTGAGACAACGGTAGCAACACACACACACACATGCAGCAGCAAGTAAAGAGAAATACAGAAAAGCACAACACTCAAAGTAGATTGATGAGAGTGAGTAAAGTACAAGAGAAGTGACATGATAACACACTCGCTCATAAGAGTGTGTACACGCATAAAAAACTCTTAAGGAGGAAAAAAGTGCCCAGACTCATTATTAGCCTACGTCCACACATCACTACTATATAAATGGCTACAAATCCCTCCTATAGTGATGATGTGAATATGTACAGGGATCATGTGGCTGATCAATCCCCAAATGGCTATAAGTCCAAATCTTTGCGCAAAAAGCTTCAAACTTTTCTCCTGAGAGAGCCTTCATAAATATATCTACCACATTGTCGTGTGTAGAGACATAAGCCAAGCTACTCTCACTTGCAAAACAAGCCTCTCCCTAGCATAATGATAATGCACCTCAATGTGCTTTGTACGAGCATGAAGAACATTGAGGTGCACTGTGGATGTCACTGAAGATACAGACAAGGGGTTGCTGTCCAACACCAAGATCTACCAAAAGGCGTATGAGCCATACATACTTCACACTCACTATAAAAGCTACTCTATACTAAGATTCACAGCTCGAAGTGGTCATCGTCGGTTACTTCTTGCTGAGCCATGATATATACATGAATCATCGAGATGAAAAAAAAATCCACTAGTATACACTCACATGTCATAACATCCAACCCAATCAGAGTCACTGAAACCATGCAGCTCCACATCACCCCCTTTAGCATAGAATAGCCCTAGGAACTGAGTGTTATGTGTAAGCATCGGAATACTCGCTTGGCAACATGCAAGATGAGGCACTCGATAGTCTACTTATAAAGTGATGCATCAAGATGGTTCACTTACATCCTAGAGACTGAGCCTAATGCTTGTATGTATTGGTGTAGCAATAGGCTTACAGTCATCAAGACCAAAACGTGTAAGCAGTCTATGTATGTACTTTGACTGCAACATCATAATACCATCATCACGCTGCATAAACTATATGCCCAAATAATAATGCAATGAGCACAAATCTGTCATCTCAAATGACACATATAATTCAGCCTTCAAGGCTGAAATCTTCTCCTCATTAGGTCCTGTGAGCAACATGTCATCATTGTATAAGATGATAACCAAAAAACAATGCTTACTCCTCTTTACTTAGAGAGTGCTCACAATTGGACTATTGCAAAAACCGTTTGCAACCAAGTATGCAATTATCTTCTCATACCATGCTCTAGGAGCCTACTTAAGACCATATAAAGCTTTGCTTAACCTGCATACTTTAGAATCTTGTCCTTTTTGAACAAAACCATGAGACTGATATACATAAACCTCATCATGCAAATCACCATTCAAGAAAGCAGTCTTGATATCCAACTCATTGACATTTCATCCATGTGACATAGCACAAGCATGCATACCTTAACCATAGTCCTTAACCACTCTATATGAACCTTAACATTGATACCCAAAGAGAAAAGAAAGAGAGAGATGACGTAGAGTGTTCATTGTAGTGTGGTACAAAAAGGTGACACGAATGTCTCTACAACTTCTTGGCCCTTAGCCTACCCAAAAGGGTGACCTCTGGCCTTCTATTGTCTTCTATTGACTTATGACCTTCTATGAAAAGGAGGCATTTTCATACAAATGATGGCAATGCTTATATAGACCTTAAATGAGCTAATCAATCCATCTTGATGCTATCAGCCTGCATAAAATGCTCAAGGATTGAAAATGTTGCGTTTTTGCTCACAGGGGTGGTGAACTGAACTGATGTCGATTGGATATACTTGCTTCCAGCCTAGTTGTAGGTGCCTTAAGTTGTCTAAATCTACTTATGTGGCTATCCATGCCAAGGATTACATGTGAGGGACAACCAAGTCCACGTGGGTGCACATGACAATCCATGATGTGCTGCCAATGCAATAATACACTGGATTGTAGTCATACAAGATGTGGAAACAAAGGTCTCATCATAATCTATGTCCTTCTCTTGAGCATAACCTTGTGCCAACAACAAGCCTTGCCTTGTAGCAATAAACACTACCATCAACTTTGCACTTAAGCTTATGAGCCCACTTCGTACCAATGGCCTTTTTACTGTAAGGCAAATCTTACCAAGTGTCATTTTTGAGAGCCGTATTCATCCCGCATGGCATGTATCCAATGACCATTTTCCTGTGCTTCCTCGATAAAAACAAGTTCCTCTTCATTGCATATACTCGCAATGAGAGCATCATCAACAAAAGAATAAGATGCATGATGAGAACCTCATGTGTTGGGGTAAAGGCGTTATGCCCACCCTTATAGTGTGTACAAGCCCATAAGTTATAGTACATAGTACACTTAGTACTTTTAATGTACTAAGTGCACTATGTGTACTAGTGCAATATACATGTGTGATAGGGGAGTCACACACTCATGCTTTTCATGAGTTGACTTATCCCCACAACTCTCTCTCTCTCTCTCCCTTGCTTCTCTGTGTATGTCTCCCATGAATGAACTCTAAACCCTAATTCAGGTTTCTCCCCATCAACTGGTATCAGAGCCCTTAGTGATCCCTCCCTTCCTCTTCTCCTTGATGATTTCTGTCCACAGTCTGCTGGTCGCCTGCTTCAATCAACTGTTATCATCCTGCGTTTTTCTTCTGTGTGAGCTCCGCTGCCCCAAAGCCTACTGCTGCCAGTACAGATAAGCGCTTGGCTTGGCCGGAGGCGCCCCAAGCGCAGGCAGGTTGCTGGTGGTCACTGGGCCCGTCAACAGAGGCCAGCTAGTGGCCCTGCATGGAAGCGCGCCAGCACTGGTGACCTGTAGCGTGGCTGAGGCAGCACACGTCCATACTCGGGCGGACACGGAGGCTGGTGAGCGAGTAGAGCGAAGGCAGCATAGCGAAGGTGACTTGTCGGCTGGCTCTCGGTCGTAGGCTGCGTCAACAATAGCGCTAGGCGAGTGAAGCGCATATCAGCCAGGCGAAGCGTGAGCGACTCTAATCGTGTAGGCGCTAGGCGAATACATTGAGAGGAGCCTCCGATAATTGTTGGCGGTGGTCATGCAGCAAGCCTGGCCGTTCGTGCAGTCAGAAAAGACTTGATCAAGGCTCGAGCAGTTGCATCTGTGTCTCCTACCTGGGATGGGCCAGTGCCTAGAGTCTTCCGTCGAGCGACTGACATAGAAACAAGGGCATCAACACTCTGCTGTCCCTACCTGCACAACTGCAAAAGCATCAGCATCAGCATCAAGCATCAGCACCAAATTTGCCTGCAAATCAGAGAAAATCAGAAAATTACAAGGTATTTGCCTCAATTTTTTTTTTGGGATTTGCAATTGAGCAAGTACAATCAACAATTGAGCAGGTACAGGTGTCCAATTGCTCAATTTTTGAGCAAAATTGACAAAATTGGGTGACATTGGTCACAATCAGGCTAAATTTGCAGGAAATTGGTCAAATCAGGATCAATTTGCAGGAAATTGGATGTCGAAATTTGGGGCTTTTGATGTAATTGTGCAATTAAGCACTCATACATGCTGTATGATGTGAAAAATCGCACATTTGGGCAAAATTGCAGCAAATTGCAGTGCAAATCAAGGGGCTTTTGTGCCGATTTGGTTGATTTGCATGCAGGCGATCGCATTTGATGCTGTGGATAATGTGCTGATGCCTTACAAGCACTCAATGTGCCTGTAAATCAAGGGGCTTTCATGTATTTGATGTATATGTGGCCAGGGGGAAGCATCGTGAACACTCTGGATGCCTTCATGTGCGCCAATGTACCATGCATGATCAGAAATTGATCTCAAATCAAGGGGCTTTTCAAGTTTGTATGCTTGTTGAGCTTGGCAAAGCAGCAGGCAAGCCATTTATGCCTTGAATCCTCAAAAATCAGCTTGCAGTCAAGGGGCTTTTGCCCAATTTCTGTTCGGGACTGTTGTATGCAGTATACAGGACTGTAAAAGTCTGATTTTCACTCATTTGGACAGCCAGGAGAGCATTTATTGCTACTGTACCTGCTGGTACAGATTTGGCACAGCTTTGTGCATGTTTTGGCATGGCTGTACACTGTTTTGAGTGACCAAAAGATTCAATTTCAGCTGCTGAAATTGCCGGTACAGGTTTGGTACATCATTTGTAAGCACTTGGTACTGTTGTACAGTACTTCGGAAGGGCAAAAGAGCACATTTAAGGTGCTGTCCAAAATCTGCAGCAACCAGATTTTGGTGTTTTCATCACAAAAAGTGGGAGAAAAGTTGCATTCTTGCTTCCGCAGTGGGAGATAAAGCTTGGGAGAACATTTGTAAGCACTTTGTGTGCTTTGGGTGCAGTGTTTGCACATCTTGGTGCAGTGTTTGCACATTTGCAGGGAGTCAGGCATTAAAGGTTGCATATTGCTATGGCAACCACAGGTGAGAGCTCTTCATTGCTTCACATCAAGAAGCTTGAAGGCTCGCATAACTATGATATTTGGCAAACCCAGTGCTACAATGTGTTGCTCCAGAAAAAGCAGCACAAGCCTATCAAAGAAAGGGGTGTGATGCCCGCTTCTCTTACAGCTGAAGAGTGGGAAGATATGGATGAGCTGGCAAGATCTACTATCATGTTGTCTGTGTCAGACTCATTACTTTTCAGCATTCGTGAAGAGAAGACAGCTTGGGGAATGTGGCAGAGATTGCAGGACTTGTATGCCCAACAAAGTGCCTCAAGCAAAGTGTATTGGTTGAAGAAACTCATAGGTCTTCAGATGAAGGAAGGGGCATCTATGACAGCCCATCTCAATGAGTTTAATGGTATTGTCAGCCAAGTTATCAATCAAAAGCTGGCAATGGACGATGAGTTCAAAGCCACTTTTTTGTTATGCACTTTGCCAGAGAGTTGGGACACATTCAGGACAGCCACTAGCAATTCGAATGCTATGCTGTCATATGCAGATGTTGAGGGTGCTCTTCTTCAAGAAGAGATGAACAGGAAAAACAACTCTGTTGGAAAGTCCAATGCAATGAATGCACGTGGGAGATCCCAGCAAAGGGGGAAAAGCCAAGAAAGGGGAAGGAGCAAGTCTCGCTCCAAAAAGGATTTGGAATGCCATTATTGTGGCAAGAAGGGACACATCAAAAAGCAATGCTACAAATGGAAAAATGATCAAAAGGAAAAGGAAAAAGGCAAAGACAAAGAGAAGGATGAAGCCAAAGATGTAAAGCCAAAGGGCAAAAGTGGAGTCAAGATCGAAGAAATCAATGTGTCACATGCAGGTGGCAGTGAGGATGAGGTCCTCTTTACGTCTTCACTTGATGCCCATTCACTTCTTACAGGTGGTCATGGTATGCACTCATGGATCATTGATTCAGGTGCCTCCTTTCATGTCACAGGTTGCAGAGACTTGTTTGTCAGGTACACTGCTGGCAATGAAGGAGTGGTTTATTTGGGTGATAACCATGCATGCAAGATACTTGGCAGAGGTGATGTAAGGCTTGTATTTTCAGATGGCTCACAGCTTATGCTCCATGATGTCAGGCATGTGCCTGAGATCAAGAAGAATCTGCTTTCTACTGGACAGCTTGATGATGCTGATTATGTTACCACATTTGGTAGTGGAAAGTGGAAGATTAGTAAGGGCTCACTGGTTGTTGCCAGAGGCTCTAAGGTGGACACTCTTTACTTTATGCATGCAGGTGTTTGTCACCATGCTAATGTAAATGCAACCGAGCTGCCGGAAATCTCTATGTGGCATAGCCGGTTGGGACACATGAGTGTCAAAGGAATGGAGCAATTGTCTCGTTTGGGTTACTTGCCTTCTCTAAAGTTTTCAAGTTTTCAATTTTGTGAGCATTGTATATATGGTAGGCAACTACAGTGCCCCCACAAGAAAGCTCTTGGACAGAAAGATGCTCAGTTAGAGCTTGTGCATACAGATGTATGTGAGATGCCTCAGCTTTCTTTGGGAGGGGCAAAATACTTTGTGTCTTTTATTGATGATGCCACACGCAAGGTGTGGGTTTATCCTCTTCGTTTGAAGAGTGATACATTTTCAGTGTTTCAAAAGTTTGTTGCTCTTGTTGAGAATCAAACTGGCAAAACACTGAAGGCTTTGCGTTCCGACAATGGTGGAGAGTATATGTCCAAACAGTTTTAGGACTTTTGTGATGCTAAAGGCATCAAGAGGGAGCTCTCTACTCCTTATGATCCTCCACAAAACGGGACAGCAGAGAGAATGAACAGGACCATTCAGGAGAAGGTCCGTTCTATGTTGTCACATGCTGCATTACCTCATGGTTTTTGGGCTGAAGCTGTTATGACAGCCGTTCACCTTATAAATAGGTCACCTAATACGAGGCTTGGTGGGAAAGTGCCAGAAGAAGTATGGACAGGGAAGCCTCCGTCATACAAGCACTTGAGAGTGTTTGGTTGCGTTGCGTACGTGCACATACGCAGGGAAATGCGCACCAATGATCCTAAGTCTCATAAATGCATATTCCTAGGATATGGTGACAGAGGTGAAATGGGGTATAGATTTTGGGATCCCATGAATAGAAAGATCATACGCAGCAATGATGTCATTTTTGATGAAACATGCATGTATAAGGAGCCTGCAAGGCAACAGGAGCCTAGCATAGTCATCTTTGATGATGATGGACATCATGGACAACAACAAAGGGCTGTAAATCAGCCATTACAGCATGAAAACCAGCCCTTAAATGGTGCTGAAAATGGTCCAAATGGACAGCCAGATATGGCAGAAGATATCCCTATGGATATACCACAGTTGGAGGAGATACCGGGCATGATTTTTCAGCCTTATGGCATGGAACAGGAGCCACCAATGGGTGATATGCAGGCTAGACAGCAACCTGCAAATGATGGTCATTGGGTACGGAGGTCCACTAGACCCTCCAGAGCCCCTGACAGGTTTGTTCCAGGGGTTGACTATTTGATGCTTACTGACTGTGGAGAGCCCTCATGTTATAAAGAGGCTTTACAGAGGGCAGACAAAGCTCTATGGGAGCGTGCCATGAAGTCAGAGATGGATTCTCTGCATAAAAATGGAACTTGGAAGTTGGTGCCTTTGCCTGCAGGCAAGAAGGTTTTGCCATGCAAGTGGGTATACAGGCTCAAAGTTGCACCAGATGCAAAGCCAAGATACAAAGCCAGGTTAGTGGCTAAGGGCTTCAAGCAGGAATATGGTGTGGACTTTGATGAGATCTTCTCTCCAGTGGTCAAAATGACCACACTTAGAGCTGTGTTGGCTTTGGTTGCGCATGATGATCTGGACTTGATTCAGATGGATGTGAAGACTGCTTTTCTTCACGGTGATCTCCATGAGGAGATATATATGCAGCAGCCAGAGGGTTATGCAGTGAGTGGAAAGGAGAAGCTTGTATGCAAGCTAAAAAAGAGTCTTTATGGGCTCAAACAGGCACCAAGAGAATGGTATCATAAATTTGATACATTCATGAAATCTCAGAAATTCAGGAGAAGTGACATAGATCACTGCTTGTACACCAAGAAAGCTTTGGATGGCAGTCTCTTGATTCTCATTTTGTATGTTGATGATATGTTGATTGCCGGGAAATCTCGTAAAGAGATGGATGCCTTGAAGCAGAGGCTGCATCAAACCTTTGATATGAAGGATTTGGGTGATGCAAATCACATCTTGGGTATGCGGATACTTCGGGACAGAAATCAGCATGTGTTGTATTTGTCTCAGAAGGAATACATTGGCAAAGTCTTGCAGAGGTTCAATATGGACGGGGGGAAGAAAGCTAGTACTCCTTTGCCTCCATATGTGAAACTCAGTGCTATGGACAGCCCACAGTCAGATAGAGACAGGGCTGATATGGCCAAGATTCCGTATGCTTCAGCTTGTGGCAGTCTCATGTATGCCATGGTTGCTACTAGGCCGGACATTGCATTTGCAGTGGGAGTGGTTTCTAGATACATGGCCAACCCTGGCAAGAAGCATTGGGAAGCAGTGAAAGGTGTCATGAGATACCTGAAGGGCACACAGGATTTGTGCATTTGCTTTGGCAAACAGGATGCATTAGTGCATGGTTACACGGATTCGGATTATGCCGGTCATCCAGATAACCGGAAGTCTACTACCGGTTATGTCTTTACATTCACAGGAGGTGCTGTGTCATGGATATCCAGGATGCAGAAGTGCACAGCCTTATCTACTACAGAGGCCGAATATATTGCAGCCACAGAGGCTTGCAAGGAGGCATTATGGCTATCTCGGTTAGTGGTTGATTTGGGCTATACAGGGGATATTCCATTGTTGCATTGTGATAGTCAGAGTGCCATCCAGTTGGCAAAGAACCCTGTCTTTCATGCAAAGACGAAGCATGTGGATGTGAAGTATCACTTCATCAGAGAAGTGATAGAGAACAAGCAAATTCAGCTTGTTAAGATTCATACGGATGACAACCCGGCTGATCTGTTGACGAAGAGTTTGCCTCCGGAGCGGTTTGCTCATTGCAGACACTTGATGGGCATTGGATGAGGCCATTTTCAGCCTTGATATGGCCTTGTATATTATCATGTACATGCTGATTTTTTCTTTTCCTTTACTTAAGGGCACTTTGCCTTTAAGTGGGAGGTTGTTGGGGTAAAGGCGTTATGCCCACCCTTATAGTGTGTACAAGCCCATAAGTTATAGTACATAGTACACTTAGTACTTTTAATGTACTAAGTGCACTATGTGTACTAGTGCAATATACATGTGTGATAGGGGAGTCACACACTCATGCTTTTCATGAGTTGACTTATCCCCACAACTCTCTCTCTCTCCCTCCCTTGCTTCTCTGTGTATGTCTCCCATGAATGAACTCTAAACCCTAATTCAGGTTTCTCCCCATCACTCATGTGTATGGCTAGGCAAAGAAGTAGCTATTTGTGATCACGCAATGTCTGCACTAACCATTTTGGCATATGCTTAGACGTCTGTATAGTTGCCCTTTCCTCATCCACAATTGCCTCATCAATAGGCTGATCTATGGGCTAAAATTTGAGCTAATTTTTTGCTGGTATGGAGAGATTTGCAGCACCTTGTGCATTTATTTGCTCCACATATGATTCTTCCGCATTGTACAAAGCTAGGAGTGTATCAACCAGGCCATGTGAGCATGCATTTTTTTGTTTTTTGCATAAAAGTATGGGCTGAACTGTGTTCGCAACAAAGAAGACATCTCTACTTACCAAAATCCACTTTGTGACCGGATGGTAGAGTCTATACCCTTTGCTTTTTGAGTTGTATCCCACAAAAATGCATTTACTGTCTTATCATCCACCTTATTGCATTATAGCTTACGTACGAGCATATACAAGACCATCAGAAACACACAAATGAACCACAGAGGACTTCCTGCCATTCCAAGCTCCATAAGAGGTAATTGTTTGCAAGGCCTTGGTGGGACATATGTTTAGCACACAAGTGGAACACATAAGTGCCTCCAACCAAATACATTAGGCGAATCCTGGCCTTTATGCATGAGAGATCTATACTTCCTCTGAAACCGGCCTCTGATAGAAAACCAGAGTGCGGTAGGAGCAATCACCCGTCCACTTGTAGTCTAGATGAGAAACAAAACACAGATTGGAGCTAGAGTGCCCAAATCTGAAAACACAGCGACACCTGTTGGCCCCAAAGCTTGGCGCCCCTCGCGGTATTTCTTTATTCAATTAAAAATAATATGTATGGCTGAGTACAACACAAAGACCAGCCAAGAGTTTACACCTGTAAGTCCAATCTGACGGCCCACAAATCCTTCTCAGCACAGAGGATCTATGCACACAGATCTGTGTCCTCAAGCAACACACTGTGCCTCCCTCTGATCAGCCAAGATCACAAAGCAGGCCAGCCATGGGCATACATCTGGCATAACTCAAGAGCATGATACATCTTCTCAGCTCAAACATACATGTGCTGTCCAATCTCTGTCTTAATCTCTTGTCAATCTGCCATACCCCTCCTCTCACAAGGAGCCAGATAACACATATCTGCAACAGACATCAAGCAGTAGAAAGAGAGATAGATGAACAGAAACAGAGCTTACCAAGTTCAGCTCGTGAAACAACACTGGAGGAAGCAACAGCACCAATCTGTGCTTGCAGGCACTTGAATCCACAACCCTGCTTCACACGTGTGCTTGCACTTGCCTGTATCCTCCTCCTCCTGATGCTCACTCCTATGCTGTCCTTGAAAATACAGATCTGAAAATCAGCACTGTACCCGTCTGTACCGCCTCGGGATACGTGCCAGGAACTGTACTTGCACAAACAGCCTGCTGTCTTGATTCTGGTCGCCTGAATTTGAGTAACCAGGCCTGTCCAGCACCTGTCCAGCACCTGTCAGCACCTCTGCAGCAACTGTACTTGCTGTACCTTGCTGCCCGTACACTGTACGGCAGCCGTACAATATGTACTTGCTGAAAAACAGACTGTACAGCCTGTACTGGTCTTCTGCGCAGCCAAACCAGCAGAGAAGAAGCCTCACAACCTTGCGCTCCTCTGTCCACAGCAAAACCAGCAGTCGTACAGCACTGTACGGCTGCTGTACGGCCTGTTGCAGCTCACAGCCCACAGAAAAACAGCAACACACACTGGTCTTTAGCAGCCGCCTTAAGCTTCTATGCTTTTCCACGCTAGTGAATGATGCGCATGAAGAAAAACTCCTCTTTTGCTACACGACTCCCCAAAAAGGGAAGAGAGAGAGAGAGGAGAGAGAAAACTCCTCCCCAAATTAATCCCTAGGGCCCCAACTTTAATAAGTTCCTAGGGCCACTAAGGCCTAGGGGCAAACTCCAATAAACATTAAAACTTAATGTTTCTAGTTCCCCCCTTCACACCTAGGGATGTCCACACATCTTAAACTCTGTCCGGGCACCCCCCATGTGAATCATAAAATATTCTGACTTTAGAACCACCATGCCCACACTTGTCCTGCTCCATTTTCACAGGGCCATGACATACCCCCCTCTTGAAAGATGGCAAGCGTCCTCGATTGCATTCTGGTGATGCATCAAAATATCCAAAGTGAAATATACAATATGGCAAGATCAGCGTCCCAATCTCTCTGAGCCATACACATGTATCAACATTCACTGCAAACCAATGGCATAGTAATAGTCCAAGTTGTATACCACTGTGAACCATACATATCCACAAAAATCTCCATGTGACTAGTACACATATATCATAGAAGTCCCATAAACAGATGTACTGTCAGCCTCAGTACCTTCGGGTGAGAGAGAATCTGCACCAAGCGACCTCTAGATGTCATCTGAGCCTGTCTGTATCAAGGGAGTGGAGGTGCTACCCCCCTCTTGAGCATCAGGTAATGCTCCAGACCCATGCTCTGCTGAACCTGAATGAGCCACAATAAGAGTCGGCTCTAACTCAAAGGCATCGAGATAAAGCTGCAAAACCTGAGGTGAATCTGTTAAGTCACCTTCCTCCATCCACTTCGCATCCATCGGTGAATAGTTCTTGAACTTCACAAGATAGCGACGGGAAACTTTACCTCGTACCTTCCTTTCTTTATGTGCCAGTATCTGCTCTGGAATCAAAACCTCATCAAGTTCCTCAACTTCCGGCTGAGCCTCATCTGATACATCCTCAGGCACATCCCCACGGAAAGGTCTAAGAAGACTCACGTGAAAAGCATTGTGAATCCTCCAGTGATCTGGTAACTTCAAACGATAGGTTACCTCACCAATCTTTTCCAAAACCTGAAAAGGCCCATAATATCGCATACTCAACTTAGGGAATAAGCGCTCTTTACCCTTCATCTTCTTGAGTCTAGCCTTTTCAAAGCGCAAAAGAACCCAATCACCCAATGCAAACTGTAAATCACGTCTGTGACGGTCTGCGGCTTTCTTTTGCTTCTGCTGAGTTTTCTGGAGGGCCAACTTAACTCTCCGATAAGCTTCATCCAAGCTCTCCACATACTGATCAGCCTCAAAGATCTTATCCTTTGTATGCAAAATGGGTGGTACCTTCTTCCCTCCTTCGACAATCTCAAAAGGCGCTTTGCCTGTCGAGCTATGTACAGTGTTGTTATATGCAAACTCCACCAAAGGAAGATACTTTTCCCATTGTTGCTTGTGCTCTGACACATAACACTTGAGAAGATCCAACACTGTAGAATTAGCCTCTTCTGACTGACCATCTGTCTGTGGATGAAATGACGATGAAAACTTGAGAGTTGTACCCATGTTGTCAAACAACCCTCTCCAAAACAAACTCGTCATCCGTGGATCACGGTCACTAATGATAGACGTAGGCAAGCCATGATACTTGAAGATGTTCGCCATGAACAACTTCACCATATGATCCACTTTAATTGTCTTCCTCACGGGAATGAAATGAGCCTGCTTACTGAACCTACATATGATAGTCCAGATGCCATCATTTCCCGTTTGTGTCCGTGGAAGATCAAATACAAAATCCATGGCAATGCTCTCCCAAGGTCTATCCGGAATAGGTAAAGGCTGTAATAACCCTGGTGTCTTCTGACGGTCAAACTTTACCTTCTGACATACGATGCATTGCCTCACAAAGGCATCAACATCTCTTCTCAAGGTTGGCCAATAAAAGAAAGTCTCCACTGCTTTGACCGTGGCGTCAATACCTCTATGACCTGCATACGGTGGAGCATGACTTTCAATCATAACCTTGAGTCGCAATGGCCTGGTAACACACAGTCTGCCATGCATCAATAAAAACCCATCTCTGAGAGTGTAATGCTCATGCCGCTGACCCTCAGACATCTGATCATACAACCTTTCAAAATCCTCATCATGGGCATACTGCTCTTTCATTTCATCAAGCTCATGATGATAAGCAAGTGAAACTGCAGAGACCTGTGGCTTGCGTGACAAAGCATCTGCCACTACATTCTTTTTGCCTTCCACATGCACAATCTGGAAGTGAAACATTGACAAAAAGTTTGCCCAACGCATATGCTTCTCTGAAAGCTTAGTCTGCGTGAGGAAGTAACGCAAGGTCTGATGATCTGTCTGTACAGTAAAATCAGCCCCAAGCAAGTAATGTTTCCAAGTAGAAAGAGCGTGAATTACAGCCAACATCTCTTTCTCATACACCTGTAAATGCTTCTCAGCATCTTGCAAAACTCTACTCTCATAGGCTATCACATGTCCCTCTTGCATGAGAACTGCACCAATGCTACTTCCACATGCATCACACTGGACAACAAAAGCCTTTCGGAGGTCCGGTAACACCAATACTGGGTCCGAAGTAAGCTTTTCTTTGAGCTTTTTGAATGCTGTAATTTCCCGATCAGCCCATCTAAACGGAGTTGCTTTCTTCGTCAAAGCATGAAGAGGCGAAGCAATTTCAGCAAAGTGCCGTATGTAACGCCTGTAATAGGAACACAATCCTAGAAAGCTGCGTACATCATGCACGGTCCTCAAAGCTGGCCAATTAAGTATTGCTTCCACCTTGGCTGGATCCATACGGACTCCATGACCAGACACAATATGCCCCAAGAAATGTATCTCCTGCAAGAAAAACTCACTCTTCTTGCCATTAACCACCAACCTATGGTTTCTGAGTTCTGCAAACACAATGGCCAAATGCCTTCTATGCTCTTCCTCAGTTTGTGAATGCACAATCATATCATCAAAGAATGTGCCCACAAACTCTCTATGAGGTCTGAAAATCCTGTCCATCATTCTGTTAAATGTGGCAGGCGCATTTGTCAAACCAAAGGGCATAACCAAGAACTCATACAACCCAAATGTGGTTCGGAATGCTGTCTTATGCACATCCTCGGGTCTAATGCGTATCTGATGATACCCGCTTTTCAAGTCAATACGACTAAAAACTGTGGAGCCCTGTAAGCGGTCCAAGATGTCATCGATCCTCGGTATGGGGAATCGATTCTTGATGGTATTCTTATTCAGCGCCCTGTAATCAATACACATGCGCCAAGAACCATCCTTCTTCTGCACTAAGAGCACAGGTGAGCAAAAGGGTGATGAGCTAGGCTGAATCAACCCCTTATTCAATAGCTCCTGCACCTGACTCATAATCTCTTCCTGTTGGGCTGCACTAACACGGTATGGCGGTCTATTCGGTGGAGTACTACCAGGAATCAGATCTATGGCATGATCTTCTGGCCTCTCAGGAGGTAATTCTCCTGGCAATGACTCGGAAAAACAGTCTTGAAACCCACTTAAGAAATCAGCCCTGTCCTTATCTAACATTGACAAATTAGACTTAGACTCATCATCCTGTGCATCCTTTACATAAATCAAGTACGCGGAAAGATGCTTTTTCATTACTGATGAAATCGCCGAAGCGGATACAATAGGAACAGATTCCCCTTTGAGTTTTACATCCAATACATGCTCTTTCCCTCTATGAGTCAGAGTAATTTTCCTATTGTAAGTATCCACCACCGCATGTACCCTGTGGCACCATGGCATCCCCAACAAAACATCACAGCCATCCAAAGGCATGATGAAGAATTCCTCGCTGTCCACATAACCCTGCAAATGAAGCCAAAGCTTCCCAATGATAGGAGTAACGGGTTCTGCATACCCTGGACAAGCCATATTTGCCTCATGTAACGGCCCCATCTCCTCTGCGCGAATCCCCAATCGGCCAGCCAAATCTGGTGAAATGAAGTTGGCTCTAGCACCTGTGTCAAAGAAGATCAAAGCATTCTGATCTCTCACTTTGCCCCATGCCCTGCACAACTCTGTAGCTTCACCACCTAGCTGCTCCCCCACAAGATCAGGAACTAAGCCTGCAGAAGGCTTTGGTTTCTTTGGCTTGGGCTCTCCTTTATTGTCAGGGTCCTTCTTGGACGTTCTTTTGGGACAATTGAATGACATATGCCCCTCTTCAGTACAGTAAAAACACTTTTGAGCATCTCTCAAAGCCTGTCTTTCCTCAGAAGTCCTTTTGGGCATTGGCAACTTCTTATACTTTGTCTCTGTAGACCCTTTAGCATCACGAGAAGCATGCCCAAATTTTTCAGCTTTCTTGCTCAATTTCTTACTGCCCTTAAATCCAGATGAACCACCTGTGAGTAACGCATTAGCTGTCATAGCATTTTCAATCATCTGTGACATGTTCGTTACTCTCGTCTTTATACAGTAATCTCGTACCTCTTTGGGCAGCCCACAACAATATTTCTCAACCTGCTCAGATAATGGCACGGCACGATAAGAAGTCACTGGGAGTAGAGCTTCCCAAAACTTCTTGTTATAATCCTCCAAACTATCACACTTTGAAGCATCCAGCTTGTGCCATGCGGTCATAACATCCACCTCAAATGTAGATGTGAGCCATACGGAAGAGAAAACCTGTTTGAATTGGACCCATGTGGTGGGTGCTATGCCCTGCAAAAGAAGAGTAGACCACCACTGCAAAGCATTGCCCTTGAGAAAAGTGGCAGCTTTCCTCACCTTAGAGGACTCTGTGTAATTCCCACCAGAAAAAGCAGCATCAAACTGCTGTAAAAAGGTAAGTGCCTTCAATTTATCCTTGGCCCCACTGAAAGTGTCAAACTTCACTGCAGCTCCCCCTTCCTTGTAATCCTTCGCCTTGCCCATAGGCGTTAGATTATCATATGGAAGTGGTTTCGTAAGATTGCTGCCCCCAACATTCATACCCATCATTGGGTCAACATTTCCCATTCCAACACTAGGCATACCATACATCCCAGCCATGTTTCCAAACATTCCATGCTGCATACCTGGCTGCATGCCACCAAACATATTGCCTTGCATCCCAGGTTGCATGCTTCCAAACACATTTCCTTGCATACCGGACTGCATACCACCATACATATTCCCTTGCATGCCAGGCTGAAAATTGGCTCCAAAAGGCCCATACATACCCATGCCTCCCTGAGGATAACCCCCAGTCATGGATTGGAACACTGAGCCACCACCAAAGTACCCTGGATGCATGTTCTGCTGAGGAATAGGTGGCTGTCCATAGAAGGAACTCTGTGGGTTAGCACCAAAAGCATGCTGCATGTTCGGAAACTGGGCAGGAAATGGATCCTGTGGAGTGGTACCACTATGACCCTGAGAAAGATTCTTTGAACGAACCTTCTTCTTCTTTTTCTGGGCTCTGTGCGGGGCTCTGTGCGAGATCTCAAAAATTCAGCAAATCTCTCACTCTGTGTGAGCTGCATAAAAGTATCCATAACACTAGCCAAGCGATCTTTGAACCGAGCATCATCATCCTCTTTACCATGCACATCTTCTGGCTGTGTTACATCCTCATAAGGCTCAACATCTGCAGCCTGTTCTCCTGCATAAATATCCTCAGATACATCTCTTTCAGGAGAAGACTCTTGCTCTTCTTCTTCATGATAGAAGTACTCTTCCTCTGTATCAGACATGATTGCTGAATTTTCAGCGATGGCTTTCTCCAAAGCAACCACGAGCTCACCCCCTTCAGAAAGTTGATGATTGGTCCCGGCAACGGAACCTTGAAACCGGCCTCTGATAGAAAACCAGAGTGCGGTAGGAGCAATCACCCGTCCACTTGTAGTCTAGATGAGAAACAAAACACAGATTGGAGCTAGAGTGCCCAAATCTGAAAACACAGCGACACCTGTTGGCCCCAAAGCTTGGCGCCCCTCGCGGTATTTCTTTATTCAATTAAAAATAATATGTATGGCTGAGTACAACACAAAGACCAGCCAAGAGTTTACACCTGTAAGTCCAATCTGACGGCCCACAAATCCTTCTCAGCACAGAGGATCTATGCACACAGATCTGTGTCCTCAAGCAACACACTGTGCCTCCCTCTGATCAGCCAAGATCACAAAGCAGGCCAGCCATGGGCATACATCTGGCATAACTCAAGAGCATGATACATCTTCTCAGCTCAAACATACATGTGCTGTCCAATCTCTGTCTTAATCTCTTGTCAATCTGCCATACCCCTCCTCTCACAAGGAGCCAGATAACACATATCTGCAACAGACATCAAGCAGTAGAAAGAGAGATAGATGAACAGAAACAGAGCTTACCAAGTTCAGCTCGTGAAACAACACTGGAGGAAGCAACAGCACCAATCTGTGCTTGCAGGCACTTGAATCCACAACCCTGCTTCACACGTGTGTGCTTGCACTTGCCTGTATCCTCCTCCTGATGCTCACTCCTATGCTGTCCTTGAAAATACAGATCTGAAAATCAGCACTGTACCCGTCTGTACCGCCTCGGGATACGTGCCAAGAACTGTACTTGCACAAACAGCCTGCTGTCTTGATTCTGGTCGCCTGAATTTGAGTAACCAGGCCTGTCCAGCACCTGTCCAGCACCTGTCAGCACCTCTGCAGCAACTGTACTTGCTGTACCTTGCTGCCCGTACACTGTACGGCAGCCGTACAATATGTACTTGCTGAAAAACAGACTGTACAGCCTGTACTGGTCTTCTGCGCAGCCAAACCAGCAGAGAAGAAGCCTCACAACCTTGCGCTCCTCTGTCCACAGCAAAACCAGCAGTCGTACAGCACTGTACGGCTGCTGTACGGCCTGTTGCAGCTCACAGCCCACAGAAAAACAGCAACACACACTGGTCTTTAGCAGCCACCTTAAGCTTCTATGCTTTTCCACGCTAGTGAATGATGCGCATGAAGAAAAACTCCTCTTTTGCTACACGACTCCCCAAAAAGGGAAGAGAGAGAGAGAGGAGAGAGAAAACTCCTCCCCAAATTAATCCCTAGGGCCCCAACTTTAATAAGTTCCTAGGGCCACTAAGGCCTAGGGGCAAACTCCAATAAACATTAAAACTTAATGTTTCTAGTTCCCCCCTTCACACCTAGGGATGTCCACACATCTTAAACTCTGTCCGGGCACCCCCCATGTGAATCATAAAATATTCTGACTTTAGAACCACCATGCCCACACTTGTCCTGCTCCATTTTCACAGGGCCATGACATCCTCTCAACCACAACATTTTGCCAACATGTGTAAGGCACCGTGCATTGATGTTTTATGCCTCTTTAAGCCATATATACATAAAACTCCTTTGACATATACTCCCTCCCCCCTCCCCTCCATCCGTACGAAGGGTACTCGTTGAATGCAAAGTCAGAGGTTTTTACGTGCTTTGGACACTGTTTCTATGACCGAAAATGTATATGCATGCAAATGTATGCCACATATGTTTGACATATACTAACTCCCTCGGTCTGTAAGAAGGGTACCACCTTTACATGTAGACACATTTTCAGCCATATAAACAAAGTATCTAAAGCATGTAAAAACCTCTAACTGTACCTTCAACAAGTACACCCGCGTGTGCCTCAAGTAGTCATCAATAAAAGTCAAAAAGTAGAGATATCCCCCAATCGATGGTGTCCTCAATAGAACCACATACATTACTATGTATAAGTTGTAATTTCCAGACAACCCTTATTGATCTATCTTTTGGGAATGATGCTCGTTGCATCTTTCCCAAAATGCACCCCTCACATACATGTTAGACAAGGACCTCAGGCTGTGGCAACCCTGATACCATCCCTTGCCTTTTAAGGCACAACAAACTGCCAAAATTCAAGTGATCAAAGCAAGCATGGCATAGCTCTATGTCACTCATAACACGTGGCAATAACTGAACAAGTATTACGTGTCAATCTCTCATACATATCCAACCTGCAAAGCCCATGGCTTAAGAGTATTGGATACCACACTGATATCTCCATCACTCCGGTCATGAACCGTACACCTTTCATCAACAAATCTGATCACTAGACCTGCCCTAGTAACGCTTCTCCCATGCAAGAGGCGGAGTTGTGGCACGTCAAGTTTTTGCCAAAAAAGATTTGAAAACAATAGACATGTATTTCCCCCTCGAGCTATGCGGAGAGACTGCACTTTGCAACCTATTTCTTTTTCAGCGTGTGCCACATAATGCTAAAAACATGCAAATACATTAGATTTTGCCTTTAGGGGATAAGCCCCAACAAATATGGAGTAGTCATCGATAAAGGTTACAAGTGTACATGCTTCCCAATAGATGGTGTCCACATAGAACCACACACATCGTTGTGCACAAGCTGTAATTTCCAAACAACCCTTGTTGATCCATCGTTTGGGAATGCATTTCTGTGCATTTTACCCAATATGCACCCTTGACATACATGTTTTGGTGGCAGCTCTACACGAGGCATGTCCTGCACCATTTGATGCTTTTGCAAAAGCATCAGACTACCATAATTCACATGCCAAAACCTGGCACGCCATAATTATGCCTCTTGCATGGTAGGAGTTAGAGTAAAAACCACATGAGCATCATGTTCTCTCTTGCCAAACCTATCAAGCTAGTATAATCCATGGTACAATGTGCCGGATGTGACTGATGCATAGCCACTTTCAAAGTCTCGGACTATGCACCTATCATCTTCAAAGTTCACTCCATATCCTCTTTTAGCAAAAGAGGAGACTGAAATTAAACTTTTCTAAATCCCAAGCACATACAATACATCTAGAAGACAAAAGTCTACACCATCTCCTGTTTTGAGGATCACCTCACCAGCTCCCTTGACTAGATAAGAAGAATTGTCTGCACACATTACCCGTGTGCCCTCAGGGGCAGTCATACGCTTCTTAAACAAATTCCTTTGTGAGGTTATGTATTTAGAAGCACCACTGTAAAAGTACCATGTGTCAAGTCTTTCATTGACACTAAGAGACATATACTCTAATGATGCATCATAACTACAAGCAAGAGAAGTCCGCTCATCTTACACAAGATTCACTAACGCATCATCTTTTACTGTAGGTGATGAACAAGAATCTACAGCCATGCCGCTTTCCTTTTTCTTTTCCTTTGCAAGCCACTTTCGGTACTCATTTACATAGTGACCCGGCTTTTTGTAGTAGACTGTAGTGACACTTGCCCTTTTTCTTGGGCTTGTCTACATCATTCTTAGCCTTTTGTGAAGATTGTCCCATATTAGTCTTTGGCTGAAAATTGCTTTCGGCAACAAAAGCCCCATCACTGCCACGCATGACGAAAGATTTGTTCTTCTAAGAAATCAACCAGCTCTTTAAACAAGATTGGTTCCAAGTTTCCCCGCATGGAAAGAGTGAGCGATGTGTGTGAATTCACATGAGTATCATATCTCTTTTGCTCTTGTGAGGGAGAAGCAGGTGCTGCAGCTTGCTCAGCACCGTGGCCAGGTGTGTTAGGTGCTATGTTTGTAGGGTGTACATTTTCTCCTGATACATAACCCCATAAACCTTTGGCCACAAGAAGGTTTCGGACCATGAAACTCCATAGGGAGTAATTATTGCCATCCAGTTTGTCCTCTTGGGACAAAACCCTGAATATATCAGTTGCATTCCAAGCCATAATGCTGAAATTTCTCTGCCAAGAGATATGCAGATATGCAAACACTTGCAACCAAGTATGCTATAAAAAGCACCTACAAGCAAAATTCCAATGCACCAGAGTGCTATGCCACGCAATTACAAGTTCTTGAGCACACTTTTTGCCCCAAATACAAGGTTGCAATAAGTGTTTGGAGTGTCTTGACGACACTTGCCATGCAAATCCCTTTACATTCACTACACAAATATCCAAACAAGGCATGTATAATGAAAAGCCCCAAATTTATGTGCACCGATGAGCTCTACAATGTGCCAATTGCACATAAATGCGAAAAGCCCCAAATTGGTATGCACCAATAAGCTCAATTTTGTGCCAAATGCACATAAATCACAAAAGCCCCAAAATTATGTGTACCCTATAGCTCCAATTGGAGAGGGGATGGGTGTCCGATTGTGTCAACATTGGCAAATGGGGAAGCCCGACTGTCAAAAGCAGGGATGGAAGAGCTGCAGGCCCACAGCCAGACGGAGTGGAAACAATCAGTCTTGTAGGCCTCCTACGAGGGAACCGACAATAGCCTTCAAGTGGAGACTTGTGAAGGTGCCGGAGGTGTGTGCGGACCCCAGTCACGTTCGCGAATGGACGGCAAGTGTGCTGGTGGCGCCGCCCGATTTCTTCCCCCCATGTGGGCTAAGCAGAGCAGCGATGGGCGTACACTGGCAAGCCTAGTGCGGGACTTACAACCGGTGCCAGTGGTTCCACCAACGCTCACCAGGACGGTCGGCAGTCTACGACGTGGACTTTGGGTGGGATCGTCAACCGTGTGTCACTTATGTCACCTGCAGGACTTTGGGCGTTGCGCAGTGTTGGTCTACCTTTTGAACCGTGTAGTGCTGGTCCGTTGCATGTGCTTCGTACAAGCTCCAAGACATGACAACAAGACGTGTGATAGGAGTCGAGGCTTAGGGCAGGGTTCTAATACCACTGTTGGCACAGGAGGAGAGATGAAGCTACACACAGAAATATACAGTACACAGATCACAGAGATGGACATGGAGATGGATGGAAATGCAAACGTGTGGATTGTATTGGAATGTGTGTGAAGCTGAGAAGTCAACCCACATATAATATCAAATAATCAAAGTACAACAATAATAAAAAGGTGTCCTTTCACACCATGTGTGCTAGGAGAAAAAACCCAAGGGAAAAAAGTGTCCCCAGTTATGCTATGTTTACATGTGGCACTACAACCATGTAATATATGCCAATAGTAAGGGCATTGGGATAACCCTTCATCATAAGCCTTAGTGTGGATACGAAACCGTGGTATGAATCCAGTAAAGCTATGGGAACAGTAAATACCAATGAACTATCTGGATAGGCCTCATGAATACATGCAAGGCTCAAGCTTCTCTCCTAGATCTTTAATCCTTGTGAGAAACTCATCCACCGAGTCTCCCTCATTCATATGCCCGAACTCTAACTGCTTGTGCAAGTAGACCACTACGCACCTAGTAAAGCAGAGTAGCACATCCCAAGCATGCTCGGCACTTTTACATGAGTGAATATGAGGAATAATGCTACTTTTCACGGAAAGTGCCAGCAATGAATGTGCATGTACATCCCTATCATCCCACCTCGCTTGTTCCACTCAGAGACGTCCAAAGGCGGATGCCATAGTTACATCTGAACCAATATCACAATCTAAAGTACCTGTACTACCCTGCGCTTGCAAGACAAGGCGTGACTCAATGCCAATAACAACATTCCAAAAACCTAATGTTGCATAAACACAATGTCTGCACACCAAGCTTATTTTATTGCACTATAGAAAACCTAAAATCGAACAAAGATAGTTCGAAGTGAGACTCCCGGGGATATCTACGGAAACCTTATAGCATGCCAACGGGCTCCGAAACACCCTCTAAACAGCCCTAAAGTCGCAAAATTTCTATTTACAAAGTTAACAAAAATACCTTCTCCACCTAAGAGAATAGCTCAATCTGAGACAATCAAAAGAGCACCTCTAGGAAATGACGACGAAAGCAAACAAGAGAGGCGATAGCCAAGAGAACCTACTCTGATACCAGTTATTGAGGTGGAGACAAAGGTAGCAACACACACACAAAATGCAGCAAGTAAGGAGAAATACAGAGAAGCACAACACTCAAAGTAGATTGATGAGTGAGTGAAGTACAAGTGAAGTACTTACAATCAATCATAAGAGTACGTACACACTCAATCATAAGAGTACGTACACATACTCGGGGAAAAATTATTAGCTTATGTCCACACCATATAAATGGCTATAGGATTGTCTATAAGGGTTCAATTACTCATCATCATGACAATATTCTCATTCAGAGGGGGATTGTTGGAATAATGCTTGAAAGCGTGTCTTCTGCCGACAAATTGGATGCACACCTAGGATTTACTAGAAGCCAGTTCATTATAGCAAACCCGATGAAAAAGAAACTTCTCAAAGATTGTCCTAGGTAGTGGTTATGTTGTATGTACTACATTACTATGGTCTAAGATTAAGATAATATATAACCAATGCGTTAACGGTTATAGCAGGAGAAGTAAGGGCCATACTCCTCAACCAAGGGTGTTCTAGAGGTCTTGGCAATTCGTCACTTTTTCAGGTTAGGGTCTACACTCCATATCAAGTTGTACTTTGCTTCACTTATCGATCCAGCCTCTCATTTTTTTTGCATCAAGGTTAAATCTCTCTTTCTTCCTCTTTGCTCGGCAGTTTCCTCTCTCACCACATTCTTCAGCCACTACAAGGCTACTTTATAACATTGTCATACATAAGACTGTTTTTGTTCCTTTCAATAGATGATTTTAACTTTTTTCCATGATTCATTGTAACACTTCTGGTTTCATGGACCCCTTTTTTTGCAGACAGTCAGATAACCTTCTATCTTTCTTACTCCCTCACTCCATACATGCACATAATATGTGACATTTTTTTTTCCCCAACTGGTCTTAGGCCCAAGATCCTCCCTTTTTCACCACCCCTAGGCGCTCGCTCATAGGCATTTTTTTATCCACCAATAGGCAATGCCACCAAGGAAGCATCTAGTGGGGTTTACCGTTTTGCACCCAGGACCTCCTGGTCCTAGACAGACACCTTCACCAATTGAGCTATCACCTCATTGGCAATATGTGACATTGAGAGGCTGAGAGACGAGATAGAAGAACATTGCATGCTACAGTGGCCATGAGATGAGAGGTACATTCCGTTGCCTAATCCATGAGGAATTTAGTTCCCTTTGCTGGGTCATAGAGTGCGAGGATCACAGATGCATGACCCTCCTACTATAGGGAGATTCCATTGCCAATATCCACAAGGTACATGACCCACGTTTCCATGCCATAAAGTATGAGGATCACTGAAGCCCACTGTTTCACAAAAAAATATTCTTATAAGTGCAGGAGTACATGCCTCTTTGAGCAGAAAGGCTCACTCACCTGCCTACGCCGCAAAAACTGCATTTCATCATCAGATAAGACACGAGGTTCTGCCAGCTCATCTTTTTTGCGCCGTCGGCCTTTGCTTTCCCCACTTTTTCGACCTGAAGAGCTATTAACATATGAGCCATATGGCTTTCCATTTTCACCCCCTCCACTACCAGCATCATCTGGAAGAAACCCTGCCAATGAGAGTCTCCTGTAAACCAGTGACAAAAAACTGTTATGATCAGCCATGTGCTTCAACTGAGATTAAAACTAAATGCCTTGGCCCATGTAGCAAAGCTTTTATTCAGAAAAACCACACCAATCAAAAGCATGCCATGACTAATGAATTACATTTGAAAAGTTTGCCACACTGTAAACACCATGCATTTCCCACTAATGGTAACTTGCTAGCTGTAGGAACAAAGCAAGTTCAATAGCATGCTTGCAGAGGACTAAACTGCTGCATATAATGCAAAAATGACTGAGTAAACTGCTCTACAGTCATATATAACTTACCTGAGCATGCCCTACCCATTCTGTGGCACCTATGGCAATGAAGAAACTAGTTGTTATAAAAAAAAAGAATGCAGAGGACAGGCTGGAGTCTGGAGAGAGAAGGTCACTGCTTCCTGCTCCAAAATGCTGCTACAGGAAATGTAAATTGATGTATGTTGAAAGGCCAAAGCTCTACTCATCTTCAAGCTCTACCATTGGACACCAGGTTTGTTACCCAATTGCATGCGCCATACCTGCTTGAACAATCTCTCACACCAACCATCACGCTAGCAGCCTGCCCAGATCTAAACCTTATGCAATACCTATTCACTGCCAATCTGCGAGTGCTTATGATGAATAGCCCACAACACCACGTTAGCTGGCTGGAATGAAAACTCTGGAGTGGGTTGTGCCATTTTCTCCCTCAATAAAAGTAAATTAGTTGCAAAGCTTCCTGATAGAAATGCAAATGTTGAAGTGTCTGCTCTCCAAAACGGCTCTCATTGAACCAAACCAACTGGTACATGATAGCCTCAGAATGTAAAACAGTCTGCAACTTCTTCCACCTGCTTCCCCACCCATATTGATGCAAGGTTGCTAGCTCCAAAATCAGCACCCAAAGGCTGCCATCATCCACCATGATGTGTAACAAAAAGTTTAGGGACACCTAAATATCATCACAATCAGTCAACAGCATCATGCCAAAATGGCGGCTGGACAGTGCTTTTATTGTGACTCCACCAAGCACATCCCAAAGAATTGTCCAAAAGACCTTGGAGGAGCAATATGAGGAGGGGCTTCTTCAGAACCAAAGAAGCAATCCGAGGAGGTGGCTTTTTTAGAACCAAAGGATGAGTGTGAAGGAGAAGCATGTGTGCGCATCTCAGCTTTTTTCATCTCTCAGGTTGAGCACATACCCAAGGTGCTTTATTGCATCAGGCCACAGGTATGAAAAGAGGAAGTTTTCAGCCAGGTCTCTGAGGGAGTCTTCACAGTTGCCGTTTGCACTCAATGGCAGTCTGGGGTTGTTCAAGAGGACTCTTGTCACTTGCCGTTTGCATTGTGTGTAGTATCTTCAGTGTCCAATGACATGGAGGCACCATAGGAGGGCATGTCATCAAACTTGTCTTCATCATGGGAGGATAGACCAGTTAGTGTATCTCCACAATACACAGATTTCTTGGAAATTGTACCAACAACAATCGCGGTACAGCGCAAAGGACACGTGGCCCTGCCATTGTGGTGATGATGACGTGGCAGTCGGGTACATGTGGCCGACAGCAATACTGCTGGCCAACTAGGAGCATTGGTGCATATACTTACGTGGGTAGCCAAATCGTCATATTCATCTGATTTCCTCAATGTTGGACTTCACAAAACATTTCTCTACGTCTTCATTCTCAGGCACATCTTGTACTTGAATTTCAGATGTATTACTTCTTTCTTGCACATATTACAAAGCAGTAGTTTAGAACTCTTGCGTGTGCTACATGTGTGATTCCGCCGCACTCTTCTTTCTATCTCTGGAAAACCCTAGCACATAGGCACAAGTGTTCTACAATGCCCTTACCAAAATGCCTTAAACTTGGGTGTGATACACCTCCGTAAGAAGCACACTCTGTAACACCCATCCTTGACCACTCAAAACCATTCCCAACAGAATAAATCATCAACACGTCTCAAAGAATATTTGCCAAGGCTTCGCAAGGTCCTGCTTTCTCCAATTTTCCATGGCAATTGTAAGTTCTTAGCCTTGGAGATGATCACTTGACTCCAAAATAATTTGATTCGAGTCCCAAATCAACCGGCGTACCCTCAATTTGATTCCAAACCCACCCATAAAGTAGACAAAGGCTTTACTAGATTTTACTACAGCCCAGAACAACGATAAAGACAGTATTTTAAATAAAAATTAAGGACCATGGGATCAACAACTGGTGTCGAGTGACCTGCCACCAGAAAATCCTGTATAGGCCTGCCCAAAAATGATACACCAAGAAGAACAAAATTCAATCGGGCTAAACTATTTGTATATGGAATCTGGATGCATATCTAATACCAAATGAATGTAAATGGCACAGCAGTAAACCATTCAAAGGCAACAAATTTTATATCAACCAGTGGTAAATCTGTAATTTTCAACATACAGAGCTGCTACTACTGTTCTAAGGACACTGCTTTGAGATCGAACAGTTACCAGTTTACTTCTTTTACATTGCTGTAGTTCCCACAAGGCCTACTTGCAAGTGCCATCTACATCATACACTTTGTAAAAATAACCATAGACTACTCAAAAAGATCTATAAATCTCCCATAGATATCATCTCGTATGCATTAATAAACTTTCACCACAGCAAGAAGAACAGACCTATGAGTTCACCTGTTCATTTCTGTGCCTTCTTCATTCAGCAGAGGTGATAGAGAGTAGCGAGTTGAGAAGTGCCAAGTTAAAGGCACAGGTCTTCGTCTTGAGGTTACCAACTCAGTAGCACCATGCACCTACAAAGACAACTAGAGAGAGAGAACATTAAGTCAATTGCAATTCTGTTAATCATGCAGGATTTGAAGCAATGCTAAGAACATGAGAATGTGGCAATTCGGAATGTTAACAGCTGAGAATAACCTGGGCAATCCAACCAGCAAGCTCATCTGAATTTGCAACAGTTGCAGAAAGACAGATTAGCTGGACTTCCTTTGGGCAATAAATGACCTGCAAAACATACAGATGTACTATGTCTGAACTTGTACACTACCTCTTATCAAATCAACACATACTTACCAGAAAAAAAACCATACATAATTATCTGCATATAAAATTTTGCACAGTAAAAGTCTCATCTTTATGATATATCGGCATGCGTGCAAGCTAGTCTAAGGGTTGCTCCACAGGCCCACATACCTTGAGCAAGTACTGCCACATCAAGCGGGTACTGTTGAATCCAGGGGTTAGGCAAGCTTTGTGGACCACCCGATATCTTATTAGGCTTTGAGAACCTCCATATTGTGAAGCCACCCTAGCCTAGCCTCGACACACTAGTAAATGCTTATCTTTATCCTCACTAGAGAAAACTCACAAGGAAGCCTTATATCAAGATCACATACCGTCTCCTCCCAAACAGTGCCTCGTGATATATCACTAAGGTAATGGACTTCGTCGAGCACGATCGCAGACACATTCTGCAATTGATCCCCTTCTTCCAGTGTTCCAATACTGCATTACAAAAGTATCCCCATTTTAAAGGGAATAAAATAAGGATCATCTTCAACTTGTCAAAAGTAAAGGAGATCCATTAATCCATTATGAGCAAACAAACAACAAAACATGGTTTTCTGGAATGCCCATTGTGAGACAAAAAAAGCAACTCTTTCATATCTGTTGAAGGCATCAAAAAAGTAATTACAAGCATGCCTCATGTAAATTCCTTCCAACAAACAAACTCACTCTACTCAACCTTGCCAATGAGGAGATGCCCGTAACCAAAGCAGTGAAGGTGTTTGCCTAGGACCAAGAGGTCCTCAGTTCAAAACCCCACAAAGTGCTTCCTCGGCAGCATCGCCTATGGGCAGATAAAATGCGCCTATAGGCAGGTGCCTACGGGCGGTGAAAAATGGTAACTACAGGAGGATCTTGGTCATACAGCTAAATCTGTTCAGCATTCCTCTTGAGAGATTTTGATGTCAAAACTACGATGGGACAAATCAGGGCTTTGAAAGTTCCTTAGTCAACCTTTGATGTTAGAACCTTCATCAGAATTAGCCAAGTGATATCTTGAAAGGCGTCAAGACTAAGAGACAAGACTCCCATGACTCCTAACGCTTTCCAAGCATTCAACACGTTGAATGCAAGCCCTAGCCTCATTGGATGTTATCACCACAAATGACAATCACTTAGTCACAAGAAATGTTTCGAGGTTTTTGCAGTTTCGCCTCGAAACGTTTCATCCCGAAATTAAAAAGCTGATAGGTTTCATATTAATTATTTCTTTAATGTAGTTGGAGCATTTAGAGACCATTGTACACAATGCACATGATGACCAAAAAACATAATGAGGGACGCAAGGATTGACAAAGAAAGGAGCAAAGGGGATGCACCATGCAAGGAAAACAAACGAAGTCTAACGGGCTATGAAAAGCACGCTCGAAAACATGCAAGGAGTGGCACATGTAGAAGGCCCTCAAATCGGGCGCCCAAAACAAAATGACCTCATAAAATTTTGAGCAAAACAAGGTTTCACACATTTTTCGAAACGTTTTGCACTAGAAATGTTTCACACAATTCGTAGGGGGGGAACCCATTTTTTTGTTCCTATGGTCTAGACATAACAATGCTAGCATTGAGGCTAGACAATTCATATGTAGAGTGAACTCAATTGCCGAGATATATAGTTGGTTTATGGCTATTATGTACTGAGTACTAACCCTAGGGGTTAGGAACTAATCCAACAGAGATAGGGGAACCCTAGGATTAGAAAAAGCAAGCGGATTCAGGTGGCTAGGGTCAAATTTAGTAAATCCAAAGTTATTGGCTATTTATGACTCAACTGGCTATTTATGACTCGACTGTTATTTATAGCAGCAATAAGCACTATATAAGTGAGTCTTGGGTTATTATTGATTCATTGTGGTCTGGACCTGGACCAAGAGACTTACTCTTGCCATGGACATGGCAGATCACGAGTAGTCTTGACAAGGGCCTCTATGGGCAAGGCACTGGTGGTATGGGACGCCAGAGCTGACTAGCATGGACTCATGGGAGTGGAACCTTAGCCCCTGGCTCGGGGGAGGTTTGCGGACGCCAACCTACAATTGGGTGGTGAGCTTGCATGCATCCCTTTTATTTGGTTTCTCTAATCTTGCTATGTATGCGCATTAGGTGATCCTTGGGCGGAGTTCCTCAAAGTTGGTATCAAAGCATGTAGGAGCAGGAGCTACAGGCGACCATTGAAGCTATGGGGGATGGAAGATTGCCATGAACGCGTAAACAGAGAGAGTGATAGAGAGATACCACAAACTATTTGCATGACTCAATAGCTTGTTGATTGATTGATTCATCCTTGTATCAAGTACATGCTTTTATAGGCTACAAGGCCTGATCTTTTACACATCACATGTAAGGGGGGAATGATGCATGGCTAGGCCGATGGCATCACTCTCTCACACAAGCACACTAGTGGTTTCAAGAGGTGGTTCACACACTCATACTCACATAAGTGAGTGTTCACACACACATATAAGGGATGTTCACACAGAGACATAAAGAGGGGTACACGTAGATGATGGATAAACACAGACTTCGAGATACCCAACAAACCCCCTTCGGAGTCAAGGTGGTGTCTTATGAAGTGGCCTTCTTATTTGTGGTGATTTGGGCCCTTGACCACGTGATGCAAAAGAACACAGTGTTCCAACACCTATACCCTCATGACAAGCCTGATATGGGACTTGACCACACATAAAATTCCTCAACCCAACTACCCTCCCTAACTCAAAAACAGGTGTAAGCTGGAATAGTGGAGCCTTTTATAACATAAGGCGATACAAACACACAAATAAATACAATCAAATTTCAAGGAAAAACTCGCGCAAAGAACCTTATTGACCCATACATAAATTCAAAAAGCCCAATCTATATCTATCACAACAAAGAGAGATAGATTAGTCATTGCAATGTAGGCTTTGTCACATGCACTTGATGATTCCGGCTTGTCCAGAGTATCTTCAAAATCTTCTTCTTCTTCTTCTTCTTCTTCTTCGGCAGCAACAAGGTTGCCATGATTTTTCTCCCTTTCTTTTGCCTACCTTTTGAAGCATCAGTCCTCAGACAGCAAACGAGGTATGGACAAAGCTTGAGATTTTGTTCGGCAACAAAATAAATAACTCTAAAGTGTTTCTCAAGCAAAATTGGCATGAAAATGAAAGAATCTCATGCACTTTAAGAGCACTTAAGCATCATAGGGTCACTTTTGCAACAATCGACTGCATTGTTAGCATAAGTAGATGAAGATGATAAGAAGGCAGTCTTGTTTTCAAGTCTGAAGAAATTGCTAAATATGAAGAGAGATGTCTGTCACGTACCATGCTCTATGAGAACATGGTAGCAATACTTCTCGACAAAGATTGCAGATTTCATGACTAGGCTGGCTCTGCTTTTGATTTGGATAAGGGCTTCTTCTCTAGGGATTGAAGTCCACCTAAGGAAAAAGGAAAAGCTGTCAAATGCAGATTCAACAGAAACTAGGACACATGTGTTGAAATCAATGTGATGTACAAGGTTGTCAACTAATCCCAGTCCTATGTATGCCAGGGCTTCGTCATTTTTGTCTATCCAGGCTACCACTGCAAGCTCCATAGGTACACCATCACCATTGACGATCTTCCATAGTCGTCCTACCTAATTTTCGTCTACTATGTGGAAAGTTAGCATCGGAGATTTTGTCAAAGAAGGTGCTACTCCTGTTGAGATCCATGGCTAATGACAGGAGAGCAAGCAAAGCAAGTACGCCTAGGAGGATCACATAGAGAGGGCAAAGGTAGCACGGGCAACAGCATTGTGCAAGCGGCAACAAGGTCCAGAACTGCCACAGTGCTTGGAGTAGCTGTGAAAGAGAAGGCCTCAAAGAGGAGCAGCAAGAGAAGACTAAGCAACATGGAGTCAAGCAGACGACAACAGAGGCTCCGCATTGTTGTGTAGGAACAGACGATCGCCGACGATGCACATCAAGGTGGCAATCAACACAAGCAATGAGCAGCCGGCAGAGGCACTAGGTGGAGCTCACAGTGAACTCCCCACCGGACGCACAAGTGGCGAAGGACGGTTGTTGGCTAAGCAAATGGGGAGGATCCCAGATGACCGCTCTTGGCACCAGTGGCGATGCTACACAAAGACTGGAGTCACACTCGGCAACTCTCCACTTTGAGGTTGGGCAACATGCGAAAAAAGGTGTAGACCCTTGACTGTCATACAATAGAGTCAGGGTGCACACCAGGGAAGCCAGCAACCAGGGCAGCAGGCGGTAGTGGTCGCCCAGAGGCACCGGCGCAAGACAACATGGGAGGCACACTAGTGGAGGCCGAGAAGGATCAGCAAGAGGTAACCTACTCTGATACCATTTGTGGTAGCTAGAGCTGCAGGCAACTATGGAAGCTATGGGGGTGGGAAGATTGCCATGAATGCATAGAGAGAGAGAGAGAGAGAGAGAGAGAGAGAGAGAGAGAGAGAGATGAAATGAAATGAAATGAAATGCTATATTAACGTCTTCAAAAGGCCAAAGTGACCTATGAGACCAAAGTTACAACCATGTGACATCTGATACACTGTCTGGAAAAGAAAAGAAAGAACTGAAGGTAAGTATCTAGCCCTACAATACATCAGTAGGGAGCATTCGGAAGCAGCAACTAGGGAGAGTGCACGACACAATAGCATGTTGATTGATTGATTCATCCTTGTATCAAGTACATGCAATTATAGGCTAGAGGGCCTTATCTTTGACACATCACATGTAAGGGAGCACTGACACATGGCTAGACCAATGACATCACTGCTTACATACACAGCACACTAGTGGCTACAAGAGGTTGTTCACACACTCATACTCACTTAGTCACATAAGTGAGTGTTCACACACATATATAAGGGATGTTCAAACTTCACACGCACACACACAAAGGGGTACACGAAGATGATGGATACACACACAGAGACCCCAAGATACCCAACAGAGCATGCCTAATTGCAGAGGCGGGGTCTCAGCCTTTTAGGATGAGCCAATTGGGGGAGGACGAGATTACCATACAGTAGTTGGAATATCTCGGAATTGGGACAGATCGCATGGTATAATTCCCTATGGGAGCTCCATTAGGACGAGAGTTGTCGGATGTGTGGACGTGTGAATTATTTCATTGTTATTCCAATGGTTTACCTCAAGCCGTTGGGCAAGGGGGAATTTAGTCAAACATGTGATTTGAAGCTCTAAAGATGAAATACTAAGCAAGGGGTTGAACAAAGATACATACGCGTGAGGCTAAATCAGGGCTGGGAGATGAATGAAAAAAAAAGGCTAAATCGGGGCTGGGAGATGAATGAAAAAAAAAAATGTGTATGTTATTGAAGCTGCAAACAAAATCTGCAATTGGCTGAGCAATTAGGGGCAGCATGCCTTGAAGAAATTGGGCTAAGAAGTTGATGCTTATGTGATAATGCAAAGGTGCACACCAAGCAAATCAATAAGCATAGGATTCATCTCGAGTACAAGGAAGCAGATTGGCAAGTGCTTTCCATAGCTTTCTTTCACAACATCAAGCCCATCAAATATGTTAATTGAAGCTTTCGCCTGCCTCTGAGCAGGACAACATATGATGTGTTCCATGGAAGTGCATTCAAGACTGAAGGGCTCACTACCAGCTTTCACTTGAGAAAAGATCAGAAGATCATTGGTGAGGCATAGTTTGAGTTTCATAGCAGATTGCCCTGCACATATTCAAGCATGAAAACATGCACCAACAGTCCCCCAACCAAGTTTCAAGACACAAGGAGACATGAGGCTTTTAGTCGAGCCAAGAATTTACTCCAGAACTATCCCATTTTAATGGCTGACTAGTAGGAGGTAAAATGCTCACTGAATTGTATGACTCAAGGAACTTGCTGATTGCTGGTGACTAGTAGAAGGTTGCTACAGAAAATTAACTACTTCAGTAAGATTTTACTGACCAAGGATAAAAAAGAATGTAACCTTCTTCACTGAGACAAATAGAGTTATTTATGTAGACGAACATGACCTAGTGACTGTAATAAGCCATTGAAGCGTTGTTTTGAGGTGCAAAATTATGTAAAGAATGCCACCACTTTAGCTCCAACAATAGACGACATGCAGCAAAACTGAGTATATATGCATGTTGTTTGGTTTGTATTACTGTGCTTACGTATCTTTGTGCAAACATGTATATGAAATGTTTGTATGGACAAGTGTACATGCATACCATGTGCTTGCCTGAGTTGTGCATATTAGTAAGGTATACATATAGTTGTTTTTGCATGAGACTGAATGCAGAAGCTACACAAATGATAATATCACACCTTTGGTACAGCATATTGCGCAAGATTTCTGTCGTCATAATCAAGATTGGAGCCTCTCTATTTACGGCTGCATCTCCAGTGAGAAGGCCCACATTTTCTTCTCCAAACATATCCCTGATCATAGGCGAATGTCACAGTTTAAGGTCACCCCACTAGATACTAGATTGCAGTTTAAAGCTGACCCTTGACAAACCTTGCAACAAATCTTCTAAACAAACCATTAAGACTTGTGTTCTCATGTTTCAAAAGGTCATACCTGAATTCGCGAAGTTTCTGATTGGAAAGAGCCTTCAAAGGTGTAGTATAAAATAAACGCCTTCGCATTGCCAAAGTTGCTGCAGCAGCACATTCCGCAATCAAAGTCTTTCCACTACTGGTTGGGGCACAGACAACCACGGAGGAGCCTTTCAAAAACGCCTCGATAGCCAAGCGCTGCAATGCATGAAATCATCTTAGTTTTTAAGAGCAACTGCAATGACTTCCAAATTCCAATCAACAACTTTCTTAACATCACTTCTAGACCATTACAAACTCCTCAGGAAATCTCCATAGCGGGTGCTTTTGACAATAAAGCAGTAGGGATCACTAACATTGACTGGTAGCCACCCATACGTTTCTAGTATCACCAGTTCTATAATTCTTATAAGGTTTCTAGGCTTTCCAGTAGGGATGGATAACTTACATTGACTGGTAGCCACGCATACATTTCTAGTATCACCATTTCTATAATTCTTATAAGGTTTCTAGGCTTTCTTCTTTCCTCGCTACTAAGAGTCATACTTGTATTTGCATTTCACTAGATTTAGAAAGTTGAGTTCTTGATTTGAGCTCCCAAAACTTGGCGCTCACTTCAGAAGGGAGAAGGGCTGCAAATCATCAACATTTTTGCACACCTACTACTAGGGACCACTGTACGGCCAGCTCTCCCATGTACAAATCTACCCTCCGTTGCCTCTCATGCATCTCTAGAAATTGCTAGTCACCAATTTTCTCTAACTGAAACTGAAAAACAAGCTGGTCAGTGTGTACGAGCTGTACGGGAGGTGTCTTGTAACATGGATGCTTGCGGAAGCATGTTTATAAATCAATTGTTTGCAATTATAGTGCCTAATCAGAGACTATGACCGATTTAGGCTTACTCCACTTCTTCTTGGGATTGGAGATCTGGCAGACCCAGAGGGGGTTCTTTGTCTCTCAACAGGCGGTATGTTCATGAGTTGCTTGAGGCCTTTGGACAGAGTTCTTCTACGAGTGCGACCCAAACGAAGTTCTCTATCACTTGGGAAATATAAGAAACTCAGCCCTAGGTATTGTGGTCCCTATACAGTTATGAAGTGTCTAGGTAAAAGTGCCTATAAACTCCAGCTCCCAGCCCATATCAAAGTCTACAATGTATTTCATGTAAGTTTGTTAAAACCATATGTACCCAGTCTCGATCATATTCTTGATGATGAACAAGTTGTAATCCCTACTCAAGGAGTCCTTGAATTACAGCCCAGTAGCATCATAGATTCTAGGAAAAGGCAACTCCCAAATAGAACTCTTGTAGAACATCTAGTACAATGGAAAGTCATGACGAGACGAGGATTTGTTGCATCATGTAGGTCTCCCTCCTGCTTTCTGGGGTGAAGCTGTGGCTACCTCAGTTTATCTCATTAACCGCTCTCTCACAAAAGCGGTTGAGGGAATGACTTCGGAGGAGGCCTTCACAAGACACAAGCCTTTTGTATCTCATCTTCGTGTTTTCGGCTATGTTCCTTATGTGCATGTCCCAGATAAGAAAAGGACCACACTCGCCCCGAAGTGGATGATCTTCACAGGCTACAGTCTGAGATCCAAAGGGTACCGCTTCTGGGATCCAAAGGTTGATGACCATCATTTTCCGTGATGCTCGATTTGATGAGAGCTTGTTTGGCATTGATTCCTCTCCACCTGATGCATCTTCGACTTTCTAGATGATCCATTTCCGACAGATGCTAATGATCTTTTACCTCTTCCACGTCCAGCTCCTCCTCCTCCCCCTACTGCAACCCTGGTGCCAGCTGCTCCTTTACAATCACCCGTTCCCGTTGCATCAGCTTCTGCAGCTCCCAGTCCCTCTACGAGTCCTGCTTTGACTCCGGGATTACCCGCACCAGTGCTTACCTCATCACCAGTTCCAGCAGCATCAGATGAGTCCTCTAGTGTAGCTGGATCTTCTTCGTCACGCTTTGAGAGGAAGGTTAGCCTACCTCGGTGGGTTCAGCAACTCTTTAGAGATTCTAGCCTCACTGATGCATAGCTCCATAACCAGATCTCTACCACCACCCTTGGACCTCATCGTTCATCTCGGGCTTCCACATCTCATCACACAGTGAACTATGCTCTCATGAGTTCTCTCCAGGAGATTGATGAGCCTGAGAGTCCATATGAGACTCTTTCACAGCCACAGTGGTGGCAAGCCATGGAAGCAGAGATGGCCTCTATTGAGAGGAATAACACTTGGTCTTTGGTATCACGGCCTTCTCATCGTCATGTTATTGGTGTGAAATGGATTTTCAAAGTCAAGTTTCATGCAGATGGTACTTTGGACAAGTACAAAGCCCGCCTTGTTGCACGAGGATATGCTCAAAAGGCAGGTGAAGACTTTAATGAGACATTTGCTCCTACAGCCAGGTATACCACCATCAGGATTGTTTTGGCTCTGGCTGCACACTTCAGATGGCCTGTGTTCCAGATGGATGTCAAATCAGCCTTTCTGAATGGAGATTTTGAGGAGGAAGTTTAAGTTGAGCAACCTCCTGGTTTTGTGATTCAGGGACAAGACACCCATGTTTACTTCCGCAGAAGACTCTTTATGGTCTCAAACAGGCACCTCGTGCCTAGTATCAGAAGATTGATGCCTTCTTGTTATTGTGTGTATAGCAACGTTAACACCACTTCTCCTCTCTTGCACTTCTATGTTTTGCTGCTCTCAGATTTCTGTCTCATTTCCGCTGCACGTTCCGACAATGCAAGGAAGAAGAGCTCAAGATACTCTATGATAACCCGCAAGTTCACAAGCATATGGAGGCCACAAAAGCCGAGTCTATGGTGGCACACACTACGGATTCTATGGCAAAGGAATTGGGTATGAATCCCTAAGAGGTAGCCCTCAACTACCTCATACGCACTAGAAATATGGTGAAAGGCAATGCAGGGGAACTTTGTGTGACTTGTGTAAAAGAATCCCGCATGGGGAGACATATAATGGTCAAGTCTTATATGCCCAACGATGCGGCTTCCACGACTTCCAAGCAAGCCTCCACCCCGCTAGGTCGAGAAAAGAAAAGGATGTATATGGCAAGGAGAGTGGCTGGTAATGTACATGTGATGCATGCTCCCAATAGGGAAAGTGCTAGGCGTCGCGCTTTGCCTATGGAATTGGCTAGAGATGAGCCCCGTCGTGGGCTGGAAGTTGTGCATAATGTTGGGACAGCCAAAGCTGATTGTGTATCAGATGCCACTCATGCCATCGAGTATACCCATGGTGAAAGTATCTCGTGCAGGGATCCTTATGTGAATGCAAGTATTGGGAGGCCACCTTTGTACAAGTCACCGTTGCGTAGAGTACATGCCTCCATGCCACATGTCTCTCATTACAGTATGATGCATGCACCTACTACTACCCCATTGGATAAAGGGAAGTGAAAGCTGGAAAATGAGGGTCACCATGACAAGAGGCTTAAAGAAATTAAAGCAAGTGACAAATCTGTAAAGTTTGAAGCTTATCATGGTGATTATGATGCAAAGCAATGGCTTTTATAGCCCAGTTTGACATTACCTTCAATCTGAGGAATTCTCTAAGAAATCCAAGATTCGCCATGTAAGCATGTTCCTTAAGGGCTCGACTGCCTTTGGTGGATCACAGAAAAACTCTCGGTAGCCCCATTCAAACATGGGAGGACTTTAAAGAGAGATTTTATGCACAATTCTTGCCTCCCAATGCCGTGGAGAAGATCATGAGCGAGTGGGATAGTCCATGTAGACATATGTAAATAAGTTTTGGAAGATCTACTTGGAGGTCTCGCCATTCTTGCAAGTGGGTGAGCCCGAGAAGAAAAGAAAGTTGAAGGCTGGACTTCAACCGCTCTACAAGTCCGGTCTAGATACTCACCACAATGCCAATGCCACCTTGCACAACTATATAGCAGCTGCTCTTGCCACCGAGCAATTGGAGCATAAATTGCAACGTTCTGGTAAAGGAGACCATGAGTTCAAGGACAAAGAGAGGGCTGGTCATAACCAGCAAAAGAGCTAACAGCATGCTAAACCTTAGATGTAAAGACTGGTGGGAAGGCTGACAATATGTAGCCCGAGGATGCATCTCAGAAAAAGCACAAGTTTAGCCTCACTCCTGAGCAAAGGAAGCAATATGCCAAGGAGGATAAATGCTTCTCGTGTGGTAGCAAAGATCACATGTTTAGGGAATGCCCGCAACGTAAGAAGGAGAAAAATGAAACTGTGCATGATGTTCCTAATGTACAAGGGAATACAAAGCATGACAACAAAAAGAGAGTGGTATGTAAAGCATGGGGAAAGCTCAAAGATCAGCCCACTCTCTTTATGTTTGATGATTGTGCCATATATACTTTCATTTATGTGGAAATGGCAGCCGCTTTGGGTATTGAAATAGGGAACATGGCTGTTGGCCTAGGAGGAGGGCTGCAAAAACACAGTTAGGGTTTGGCACAGTAGTGCACACACACACACACACAATGAAGTAGGTACACACAAGATGATGGCGAGAGATGCAAAGAAAAGGATTGCATTTGAATGTGTGGAGCTAGTACGTCAACTCCATAATATCATAATACATAATACAACTAAAGTAGATGGTGTCCTTTCCCACCAGATCTCCAAGGGAAAAAACCCAAAGGAAAAAAGTGCCCTTGGTTATCCCATCTTCACATGTGGCACTACTCATATCATATATGCCAATAAATCCCCCATGTGCAAATCACTCTCTATAGGAAAGTAAGCCCAAAGCTTTGTGGAAAAACTTCAAACTTCTCTCGGGGCAATGCCTTCGTGAACAGATCTGTAGCATTGTCTTGTATAGAGCAGTAAGATAATATGATCTCCCCTGCATGTATCCTCTCTCCGACATAATGATAATGAATCTCAATGTGCTTAGTAGGTGCATGAAACAGATCTGTAGCATTGTCTTGTATAGAGCAGTAAGATAATATAATCTTCCATGCATGTATCCTCTCTCCGACATAATGATAATGAATCTTGATGTGCTCAGTAGGTGCATGAAACATTGAGCTTCGTGCCACGGCTATAGCACTCTGAGTGTCAGTGAATATGGTAGTGCGTGTCTGTTGACACTCACGAAGATTAGCCATCAATCTCCTCAACCATACACAATATATTGTGGCTGTAAAGGCTACCCTATACTCAGCCTCACAAGTAGATGTGGCAATAGTGGATTGCTTTTTGCTAAACTATGATATACATGAATGCGCCAAAAAGAAACAATTTCCACTAGTGGATTGCCGTGTATCATAGTCACTAGCCCAATCTGAATCATTGTAAGCATGTAACTGCAAGCTGCCCCCCCCCCTCGGATATACCAAAGCAAGATCCACAGTTCCCTGAAGATAGCGGAAGATCTGCTTCACTGCTTGACAATGCTTTGTACCTAGGTTGTGCATAAATTTGCTACACTACGAAACCCCAAACTGAATATCCGAGCGTGTGTTGCATAAGTATATGAGGCAAATCATATCAAAAGGGTCTCCAACATCATACATGCTAAGTTGAGCCTTGGTTCCATCGGAGTAGACTCTAGGGATGGGCTTACAATCTTGAAACCCAAACTTGTGCAACAGCTTTTGAATGTACTTTGATTGTTGTACATAAATCCCAACATCTGTCTGCACAAATTGTATGCCCAAGTAATAATTCCTCCACGAGTATCTCCCTTAGAGAGAGCTGATTGGTTCTGGTGCCTTGCTTCGTTGGAAAGCACTCAAGAGGAGTTTTGGAGTGCTGAGATTATAAATATAACTAAATCTCTCATCACTTGTTCATTCATCCAATCCCTTGCACATTGTTTAACACTTCTACTAGCGATTGCCATTGTAAAGTTGTTTGCTATTATAAAAGGTGATCTTGTCCACTCTCTCCATCTCCTTTGCTCTCTCTCTCTCTCTCTCTCACTTGTTCTGTTATGCTTCCGCCCGTCCATTCTCCAACACAAGGAAGCAAAGAAGAAAAAACACAAGCTAAAAACTCTTCTTGCTGAGCTGTGGAAGCACAAGATGTCTGATACCATGTGAGAATATGTGAATATGAAGCAGAAGCAAGTAGAGATCAAACAAGAGAAAGTAGACAACCAATATCTAAAATGTATTGATTGAATTATGAATGAACAATGTCCGTGCTTGTATACATATCTGTAGAGCCAATCAGCCTATAGGACTGGAGGACAAATGTCCACGACTGATAAAAATATATATATATATATATATACCTAGATGAATCCTGGAACATGCCCAAATTCACCTTTTAGGAACGTGCATGTTATATACTCATGGTAGTCAACCCACAAGACTATATAACTATCAACTCCATTATGCATAGTATGGACTAGATACTACGACGTCTCCACTAACGTCATCACTGCCCAATAGTGGGTGTAGAACTCTGTATCAAGATATGCTCTCACACACGCACTCCACACACACACACACACACACACACACACACATAAGAGCATATTTTCACACACAGCCCTTCGTATTGAGTTTCTGTCAAATCTCCGGGGATGCAGGGCAGACTCGGCCATAATGAAATGCCTAAAATAGCCTTAAAAATATGGGAAAAATCCCTAATTACATCAGATAAATAGATGGGTAAAAGGGGAAATTAACTGCTGGAGATGACATGTCCAACACCTAGTTGTAGCATGTCTGTAACCAATAGTAAAGTCACAAATGTGGGCTGTCCAGCCAGAATAGGGTTACATATATTAAACATCATCCAGAACAACGTTATGCAGGTTCAACATCAGCCCCAGCACAAGGCAGCACACGTCCATGGGCAGCAGATAAACACACACACTGTACCAGGTCACAGAAGCACTCGCATGGAGACTGGTAAAAGCACATGTGGGCCTGACAGTAGCAACGCATGTGCGCATTGCCTGGTAAGGCAGTAATGCACGTGCGTGAGAATACAAACAAGGCAACAAACGCTCATGTGGAGACTGGAAGCAACAGGAGTCAGGACGGGTGGACCTGATAAACATATGTTCATGCACGTATACGTGCGTGGCACGCGCACCTGTGCAGGCAAGGCAGCACATACACATGGGTAACAAAGACAAGGCATACATGTTCAGGCAAGGCTGCAGCACACGTGCATGAGTCGTCAGTAAAGAGAAAACAATTGTAGTAGGGCAAGGTCACCGCAGGTGTGTGCGCTTGACGACATCAACACACAAGCAAACAGACCTGCCTTGGCAAACAATGGCCTTGATTCTTGAGTCAATTTTTGGAACGGAACAAGAGGATTTGAACACTACCAACAAAGCATTATACATTTCTTGTAATATAAGAGACTCTAAAAGGGAACCAGCCCATCTTCAGTTGCAGAGCACTATTCCAGCAAAGGATTGTATGGTGTTTGTAATACAAGAAATGCTCATAGGGGACAAGCCCATCTTGGGTCCCTAGTGCAATTTGAAGCCATTACATGCACAGCATCCGCATGTGATAAATTGGGCAAAACATTTTATTTAGCATTGTGGTTGTTTTTATTCTAGTGATTCAGTAAATAATTCAGATCTCTATTGGACCGAACCCTGTTATAGTTGTATCAAAGCCATGTTCCATTTAATAAACAAAAACAATTCTCAACCCAAATCTCCAAAGAACTAAACTAGACTCAAAGCGTAGGGCATGGGTTTAGCTAGAAAAACTTATGTGTGCACATACGTCTTCACCTAGAAATAACAAGTTGAAGCCCTCCCGCCCATCGTCCACACCACCCAAGGAAATGCCATCGTTCTTCCAAAATATTGGACACGCCAAACTAATGAGCAGAGTAACCACAAAAAGACGTGGAGGTACCCAATCAAAGCATTCCCACAGCACAAGAAGTTTCCAGTGTGACCTGTTGACAGTTGGCTCCCTCTCTAAACATCCCCATGTGAAAATCATGTTGCAGCACAGGCTCATGCTCAGCACAGGACCCTCATGCAATCTTCTTTTGGATAGTAACAACCTTTGATCTCCTAATAATCCATGAGTATGGCTCCTCCTCACATTCATCACTGGAAAAGATCTTAGACAGATCTCCTACCTCTGTAAAGATGCCTTTAAAACTCCATCATAGTTTTCCTCCTTACTTTAATTGATTAACTCCCATCAATTTAAGATGTATAATTACAAAAAGCACCTGAAATTTGTCGATGCGAAAGTTGTAGAGTGCAGAGAGGTCCCTCGCAGTTATACAGTACTCTTGCTCATCTTGTTTTCGCCGGCAAAGCTCACGCACTCTCTTCTGGGTTTCCACCTTGCTGTCCGTGTGTGCAGGATTATCACTATCGAGAGCTTCCAAGCTGTCATCTTCTTCTTCCTCAGTGTCCTGGTCTTCCAAGTCTACAAGATCCTGGAAAACATCATCAACATCATCTGTCTCATCATCACTGACATCTTCATCATCATCGTACTCATCATTGTCCGAGATGGAGGTTTCCTTTCTGCCAAGGATGGAAGAACTCTTGCCAAGTTTCTGTGAAAGGAAGCCTGCCCCTTCTTTTTCTGCAGTGAGGGATCCCAACTTGGTGATGGCTGGCCATCGCAGGAACCGCGGCGACCTCAATGTGGGTGGCGCGAGGGGGGCGCTAGAATGGGGACACCTGCACGAGAGTGAAGCTAGAAGCTTGTGTTGGTCGGAGAGGTAGCAGAGCCAGGAGGAGGTGCCAGACTCCAAGCAGAGATGCTTGCAAAGTGCCATGGCAAGATAAGTCCTTTCAAAGGAGAGGGCAGCTCCTACCGGCAGGAGCTGCACACAGAGTAGCTAACAGAAGAAAATCCAGCCGAGCGCTCATCTATTTGCCGTGCAATCAAGACCCTACAAATATCTAAGAAAGAAAGGCAATATTAAAATATTTTGTTTTAAAAAAATATTGTTGATATAAATTGAGTATTGATCTTACAAAAGATGCTTGCATGAAAGCAAGTATCGAGGGCAGCCCAAGTGGCATGCTAAAAATTCAACTAGTGCTTACTATAATCACTTTAATAATTAAACAAATTTAACTTGAAAAATACTCTAAACAGATAAGTCAACTTGTGTTTTACCGTTTTCCCATCGATTTTGTAGTTAAAGAGTCTAAATCAGAGCTATAATTTTCTGCTTTTGACCCCAATCCCCACCCAGCCACCCCCACCCCCACCCCCACCAAAAGCACGCACCCAGGCTGTTGCACGCACAGCCTCACAAGCAAGAGAGACAACCCAAACACAAGAGAGGGAAAGCTTTTTGCCATAACTAGGTTATCCTTGCAGAGAAATCTCTTCCCTTCACTGCTCGGACCTTGACGCAGAAAGCCCTTAGAGGAAAAATGACTTGCAGACGGCCAGATTCTGACATGATGTCGTCGTCAAAGCAAAAGTCAAACGAGAGACAGACTGCACGGGATCACAAGGCTTCGACTCGGCAAGTAGCCAATGGTGGTACTGGTGCCAACACTTAGAATCCTCTCCATTAGACATTCCATACACTAGAGTCTGTTTCTACAGATACTGGAGCAGGATATTTCAATGGAAGATTCAAATCCCAAGACGTTTATAATGCCAATTCAAATAGAGGCTGTGCAAAGTTGGAGTGCATGTCTAGTAATGGTAGCTATTCGGGTGAATCGAAGGACCATAATGGGAAGGAGAAAAATGGACTTGGAAAATCAGGGAGTCAATCTGGAGTCATAGATGGTGCTGATAAGCGCGAGAAAGTTCGAGGAAAAAATGAACACAAACACCAGAGACACAGGAAGGACCAATTCTTGTTCCCATTGACGAAACATGATCAAAGTTGGCTTGGTAGCCTAAGATGCTTGCAGGAATCAAGCATCGAGGGCAGCCCACGTGGCACGCTAAAAAAAATAGCAAAAGCAACTCCCACGTTCTGTCTCTCGCGTGGATCCAACTCTCTTCTCGACTTCACCTACGCAGCCTACGAGGCTTACTCGCATCACGTCATTGTACAAAAAAAAAAAAAGCACAAGCCAAGGCAAAGCTCAAGTGGCGCATCTTTAGCATGCGAGCTTACTAGCATCTCTCCTCCTGCCTTCACCTATGCAGCATCTTCTTTCTCCACCCACCTCCTCCTCCCTCTCCACATATTGCCCAAGCCCGGTTGCGTCCAAAGTCTCTACACACAAACACCACCCTGTTGGTTCTGTCTGTCTGTGCAAGTGGTGTGGTCAAAGGCTAATGTTGGTTCTCTTTGTGCAAGTGGTGGGGGTAGAGGCTGATGATGCAAGCCCATGTGAGGAAAACTCCCACGTCACTATTTAAAAAAATTCAAGCCAAGGGTAGCACAACAAAAGCCAAGGCTGAAGACGAATGCATGTACACTACTATAAAGAAAGATTCAAGCCTAAACCCTAAACCCTAAACCCTAAACACCACCCTGTTGGTTCTGTCTGTCTGTGCAAGTGGTGTGGTCAAAGGCTAATGTTGGTTCTCTTTGTGCAAGTGGTGGGGCTAGAGGCTGATGATGCAAGCCCATGTGAGGAAAACTCCCACGTCACTATTTAAAAAAATTCAAGCCAAGGGTAGCACAACAAAAGCCAAGGCTGAAGACGAATGCATGTACACTACTATAAAGAAAGATTCAAGCCCACGTGAGGAAAACTCCCACGTAAAAAAACGCAAGCCAAGGGTACCATAGCAAAAGCCAAGGCTGAAGACAGATGCATGTACACTATCGCAAGAAAGATGCCCGCACACTGTGTGAAGTTCGAACCTTCTTCGCACACTGCTACAAAGATGTCTTGTCCTTACTTCTCGTCGCACAGTACATTAATCAATGATCGTGAAACAATATCACACGAGACTCATCGCATCACCGACTTCAATATCGCAGGCTGATAAAGGTATTCCTAATTTTCTCTCTTTCATATTCAAACAAACTAATGGCCACTTTCAACACTGAAGGTGTATCTTTGGTCCACTTTCGATACTGAGAGTGTTATTTGAGAAACGAGGGAAGGGCACGTTCCCTTATGTTTATAAAATTTTGGGGAGCATTGTGCCAATTCCCCGCATACTTTATGTATGGTTTTTTGTTTCACTCGCACAAACAAGCACAAAATTTGTATAGCTTGAACAACAACGTGTAACTCAGATTCAGATGTGCTAATCAATTTGTAATTATTCTTTTTACACGGTACACGGTACTTCAAGGTCTCCATCAATCATAATCGTAGGCGTGCAGTTCATAGATAGCAGACATGCCTCTAGCACCCTTTCCAAGTATATTTACAGATTCATGCTCATTCGATCACTTCAAGATATTTATAAGACGGTTGTATGTTTCTTAAGTTTGAACTTTGCCTTCAAGATATGTCAATCAAAATTGCCAAACATTTGCTATAGGTAGCATGGCAAAAATAAACTTGGGAAATACACGCATGCGAAGAAGACGTGCTGCATAAATTAGGACTTTGAAAAGAAAACAACTCCTAATGCCAAACACTTCCACTCACATGGTATAACATGGAGATGTTATATGACCAATGGCGTTTAAGTGTGATATTGTTGCCGGCAACATTGATAGGGATTCAAAAATACCTCGCAAATTAGAAAATTATAAATTCATTACCACATTTGAAAATGAGTTTTGTATCATGAAACAATACGTAGGACTATTGGCCGCCTTCAACACTGAAGGTGTTTTGGTCCACTTTTGATATCGAAAGTGCTATTTCGGAAATAGGGGAAGGGCACATTCTCCTATGTTTATTAAATTTCGGGGAGGACTGTGCCAACTCCTTGCCATACTTTATGTACGGGGTTTCTTTTTTACTTCACTCACACAAACAAGCACCAAAATCCTATGACTTGATGAATGACATGTAACTCAAATTCAAATGTGGTAATGAATTTGGAATTATCTACCTTGCGATGTACTTTAAGATCTCTGTCGATGTCCGTCAATTCCTCACATCAAATATAATCATAGGCTTGATGTTCATGCTCGTACAGGTGCAAGCAATCAAGAGGACAAGGGTACCCAAGCATTCTAGTTTTGTGTAAACCCACAAAGAGAGAGAGAGAGAGAGAGAGAGCTTGATGCCTACGAAGAGAGTCGCTTCTTAGTGCAAGAGAGAGACCTTAGCTAAGGTATAACCTTAACTTAGAGGCATATAGCGTGGAGTGAATTGATTAATATGTCTACTAGATTGAATACACTCATAGTGTGAGATGTCATATGTTCTATTGGGATAAACACTACTATAAATATGTATATGTACATGTGTGTGGGCTCACCTCTCTCTCTCTCTCTCTCTCTCTCTCTCTCTCTCTCTCTCACACACACACACACACACACAACACACGTCTGCACCCACACGTGCACCCGCTCACACACACACACACTCTCGTGCTACTACAGGTATAGACCCTTGTACTCAGACAATGTACATCTGTGTGTGTACACATAGGTGGACATAAATGTGTGTGTCAATTGTGTGCATGCCAACTTTGTGAGTATGCATGTGTATATACGTGCATGTGTGTCTATGTGTGGATGCACGTATGTATATATCTGCATGTGTGTGTACGTGTGCACGTTCAAGTGTGTGCATGCACACGTGTTTGCAAGTGTATGTCTTTGTGTGTGTTGTGCATGTGTATACAAGTGTGTGTAACCATGCAAGTGTGTGTATGTGCGTCATGTGCACTTGTGTATGTGCGTGCACATATGTGGGTATGTGTACATGCACATACATGTGTGTGATTAGGTGTGTGTTAATTTTGTGTACATGGTCAAGTGTGTGCATGCACGCGTATTTGCATGTGTATGTCTGTGTGTGTGTGTGTTGTGCATGTGTATACAAGTGTGTGTAACCATGTGTGTCTATGCACTTGTGTGTGCGCGCACATATGTGGGTGTGTGTACATGCACATACATGTGTGTGATTGGGTGTGTGTTAATTTTGTGTACACGCATGTGGGTGTGCATCTATGTGCATGTGTGTATGGATGCACGTGTGTATGTACGTGCATATATATACATGTGTACATGTGTGCATGCACCTGCACTTATGTGTGCATATGCGTGAAAGTGTGTGTGTGTGTGTGTGTGTGTGTGCGTGCGTGCACGCATACACACACTCTTGCAAGCATGCAAGAGTGTGTATGCCTTTATGTGTATGTGTATCATGTGTATGTATGTGCGCACATATGTGGGTGTGTGTACACGCACATGCATGTATGTAATTATGTATCTGTTGATTCTATGTGCACGGACAAGTGTGTGTGTGTGTGTGTGTGTACATGCATGTGTGTTTATGTGTGTGCACACAAGTGGAAGTGTATGTGTGTATATACATCCATGCGTGTGTTGTGTGTGTGCACCGTTGACTCTGTGTGTGTACACGTGCATGTGAGTGTGTGCCTTTATGTGTCAATAGTGTGTGCGTGCCCATGTCTATGTGAGTGCACCCTCATCTATTAAAGCCTTAATGAAGGCTCACGTTACCCTCACGTTGAGACTATGTGTGTGCACGCGTATGATTATGTGTGCTGACAATCTGTATATGCCTGCACTGTGTGTGTGCTTATATCACGTGTGCCTATATATATGCACACGTATGTGTCTCTATGTGCACGTACACAAGTATGTGCATGTGTGTGTAGTCGCACGCATGTATGTGTACGCGTGCACATGCGCTTATGTGTGCATGCACGTGCATGCATACATGCCTATGTGTATGTGCATGCCTACACCCGAGTGTGTGTAGGCACGTGTATTTGTGTGGTATGTATGTATGCAAGTTTGTGTGTGCATGCTAATGAGTGTGTATGTGTCATGTGCATGTGTGTGGGTGTGTACACGCACGTGCATATGGGTGATTGGCTGTGTGTCGATTCTATGTACATGCATGTGAGTGTGTGTTACTTTGTGAACATGCGTAGTCGTGAGTGTGTGTTACTTTGTGAACATGCGTAGTTGTGTGTGTGTGCATGTGCATATGTAAGTGTATGACTATGTGCGTGTATACTTACTTACGTGGGTCTATGCATGTATGTGTGAGTGTGCACGAGTGTGTGTGTGTGTGTGTGTATACGTGCATGAGAGTGTGTGTGCATATGTGTGTATGTGTATGTGCACGAGAGTGTGTGTGCATATGTGTGTATGTGTATGTGTGAGTGTGCACGAGTGTGTGTGTGTGTGTGTGTGTGTGTGTGTGTGTGCACGAGAGTGTGTGTGCATACGTGTGTATGTGTATGTGTATGTGTATGTGTATGGGTATACGTTTGTATGTGTAGAATTTTTGTTAATATTTTTTAAAAATAGAAATGGTTATTGCTTTTACTTTTTTTTCATTGGTGGAGATGTGTGGTGAGGTGTGATCGCTTATCATATCCTCAAATAGATGTAGCTTACATATAATGATGGGGTGTTTTTTTTATATAATGATGATACAGAGAAAAAGAGATACGTTTTTATCATATAAGTGACCTTCCCTATAGCACTGCCCCCTCTTTACACTGAAATTTGAATTTGAAATGGGAATAAAGCTTGTCATTCACTCTTTAACTCTCCCTTCTAACACATGGTAAAATGAGATGGCCATAGAGTGACACCATGGATGAATGTTGCGGCAAGGGTAAAATAGTGAGAGTAATAGTGCAGGATGTGAAGTAATAGTGCAGGATGTGAAGTAAAAGATGATAAAATAAATGCAAAAACAAATGTGAACTGTTTGCGAATTGAAGTGAAAACATACATCCATCGTTTGATAGTGTATATCCAACACACATAGCATAGATACAATAGTTGTATTCATCATCCACAATGAGTTGTAGGTCCAGTGAAAACATACCTCCATTGTTTGATAGTGTATACCCAACACACACAGCATAGATACAATAGTCATATTCATCATCCACAATGAGTCACAGGTCCAGTGCAACCTAGTGTTTCTGTACAACAAGCGGTGCCCGTCAATCCAGTAAATGCTGGTGTACCACCTTACCGGGTGGCAATTTTCATTGTTATTATTGCAAAGCTCCTGGTCATCGGAAGTATGAATGTCCAATCTAGAAGCACCGTCAAGGGGAATTACAACAAAATTAGGTGGAGGGGTCTACTTTGCAAGCTCCAGCAATTAATATGGTCTAGATTGAGCCTGAAGACAGTCCACCAATGTGGTTGTATTGGTGATGACTACTTAACTTTGATAGATTATCGCTTTTGATAGAAGAAAGCTAAAACTTTGTAGGACGATTAGTAATAGTCCAAAGAACTTAACCGTGACCAAAACTTGTACTATTACTCTTTTCTAAATTAGAGCTATAAGCTATCCAAAATGGCACTCTTATTGCACTAAACTGGAAATTTCTCCTCAACCAAGGGATTGAGTTGGCCCATAAGGTAGAGGGGGTGGAAGTCCTTTACGGATGGCATGACAAAGGATCTTTATAAGCATGTGGACACACTGTACCTTGCCCACCAGGTTCTTGCATGAGATTGCCTATTGTGACTGTCTCCAGCCTTCATTTGGGCTAGTCGAGGATTATGATGTCTTTAAATTTGGCCCCAATAGAATTGAGACCTTCTTTGGTGCCAGATGCCGAACCTTAGTCATGGCTCATTTTTCCTGTTGTGGAATGTTGATGAGATCGCTAGGATGTGTAAGGCTCTTCTAATGAGATCCTTAGTGAGAGTAATTCTACGGTGCATGACCCATCCGACATCTCGACCTCTGTTGAATTGTTCGTATTGTGGTAGGACTTAGTGAAGAGAGGGAGATCTAGGCCCCAAGATGATTGGTTTTGAAAGGCCATGAGACCGACCTTGTCAAGGTAAGAGGCTACTCTGGGTAGTTGGAAAACGACAAGACATTCTACCACCAACAGATAGGTGACCTTAAGTGATTCCCAAGGGTGGTTTTGAGTTGGGCATGAATAAGGGTTCCTTGGACTTTTGGGAGCAAGAATAATCTTTAATGATGACTGCCATTTTGGCAAATGGATTAGGAAAATCCAAGGGCCACTTTCTAGGTTTTCTATGTAAGGGGTGAGGTAGACGTAGCTTTGTCAACCATGGTTCCTACTTGGATGTTTGTCATGCAAAGATTAAGGAGTAAGTCCTTAGTTTTAGTATGTGCATAGTTATTTTCTGTAAGATGCAATTGGGGGAAGAGGGTTGGATGTAGCAAAACCAAGACTAAATGAATAGGTAGGGGCTATGCGAGAAGAACGAGTTTTAGTGTGGAAATGAATGGGTTGGATCCAAGCATGTACGTACAAATGATCCCAACTGAACCAACTCGACCCTATCTACCCACTCAATGGGGAGCCAATATACATAGCAAAAGGAAGCTCTATAAAGTTTACCTAGCTTATGCTCACTCATGCAATTTTTGTTTCTTACGCGAGCTCTTTCTTGATGTTGCTTCTTCTTTATATTTATTTCTTGCACTCTATGTTTCTCATGCTCACTCATGTAATTTTTGTTTCTTGCGCGAGCTCTTGCTTGATGTTGCTTCTTCTTGCAATTGTTACTTCTCTCTTTCTTATGAGCTCTTTTTTCTCACTCCTCTTACTTTTTCTGGTGAGCTCTTTCTCACCCTTGCAGGTGAGCTCTTCTCATTGATTTTTTTTCCTTCTCGAGAGAGCGTCACTTCTTTCCTGCTAGCTCTTTTTTATTGCTCTCACTTCTTAATCCACAACTTACACAAGGGTTTGGCATATATGACATATGAGAACATGAATCTTCTATAATACCCTATGTGCCCACCCGTGAATCTTGCACCCCTTTGTAGTTGATGGGTGGTGGCAATTCCAAGATCATGTGGATCTTATTCTCATGTATGGAGATACTGTTCTCAAAGATAATGTATCTAAGGACATTGTGCTTAACCTAGACTTGACATTTGAGTGGGTTCAATGATATGTAATAGAGTCTATATCTGTCAACAACTAGCTTGAGGTGAGCAAGATGCTCCTTCCACTTCTTTGCATCTTCAAGTGTATGCATAGGTCATAAATGGGTATCTCTAGGGTCCTTGTGCAGGTTATACACATCAAGTGGTGTTGGAAGGTGCTTGGGGAGGGGGCACTTGTCAATAAGTTGAATGGCATGAATTGATCGGCGAGGCTGGCTGGGTCTAAGAAGCCATTCAAGAAGCTATAGGCTTCTACTTTGATGACTCTTTTTTAACATGTGGTTAGCGTAAGGCAAGGGGTAGTGAATCGTGAATTATGGTGGCATTAACCTTTTTGAGGTTAATTCATTCTAAGATTTTTGTTCTTTTTGGAAACGATCGCTATCAATGAAAACCACTCAGTGTGCTCAATTTCATACAGAAATCCCACATTGATAAGCTTGTCTAGCTCTTCTTTAACCATTTATCCATACCTGGGATTCATGTGATAGGCTTTGTGTTTGAATGGTTTTGTGCTTTTATGGAAAGAGAACACAAGTTTCGCCACTTTCGGAGGGATTCCATTTATGTCTGTATTTCACAAAAACATCCAAAAATTCTTTGAGCAAGGCTATCAATTCTCCTTCTTGCTCATGGTTGAGGTCTTTCGAAATAAATACTCATTTAGATTCTTCACTAGGGCTAGCATGATTTACTTCTTTGAGCTTGGCAAGGCACACAGCATGAGGCTCTCCACTCGGACTTCTTTGAGCCTTCTTGTTGTAAACCACTCTATCCCCGTTGTTGTAGGACTTAAAGTGCTTGGGCACTTACCTCAAATATTCCTCTTGAGGCTTGGTGAGCTCTTTGAGTTTGGCTCCCTTCGACTTAACCTTGACTTTATTGAGGGTGCATCGAGTAGCTCGGCAAAGGTTGGCTTGCTCAAAGCTCATGGGCTCCTTGTCACCTTTATCGGCCATAGTCTTGGCCTGAAGGGTAATCTTGTTTAGGTCATAGCTTTCCCGCTGTTTGTTGGTATAGGCCTCATGTGAATCCATAGCCTCAATAAAGTGAAGCCAATCAAGATCTGTCTCCATGGGGAGAAGATACTTCTTATGCTTTCTATGTGGTTTTCTCCTTCTTGGTTGGGATAATGCAAAAGTTGATTCTTCCATGGAGGAGTTCCCCCTAGATGAATCATGAGCTACTCCTAGTCCAAAGTCACTATTTGCTTCCAAAAGGGATGTTGCATGAACATGGAGGTTATTTTTATCCCATATAGTCTAGCAAACCGTGTTCCAAGCTTTTGTGGAAGAGTGTCCATGGTTTCCTCAAGACATGAATCCAATTACTATCGAACAACTTGTTGCAGCATTTATGCACGTTGACCAATGTGGTTCGGAGATAGTTGTATTAGATTCATTGGCAAGAATGACTCAACAGCCAAAAATACCATTTCACTAATTTTAATAATTTTCATTTCTATGATAAATTATTAAAGATATTGAGATGGTATTTTTGTGATGTGTTTCATTTATCATGGATATTTATTTTTTATGGGATGAGTTTTCCCTATTTTTAAGTTTATCATGGATATTTATTTTTTATGGGATAAGTCTTGCCTATTTTTAAGTTTATTTCCAAGGGCTAGTTGCCTTTACATATGTAAATGTAATTGGTTTCCTAATCATGAACTAGCCTTGCTTCTCTCATGTAAGGCCTTTCTAGGATCATGGTATTTGATCCTCTTCTTTGGAAATACATCACTTCTATGAATGTGTGGTGGAAACTTAGTCTAAAGGTCTTAATCTTTACATCTTGGAGGACACCTACGAGTTTGGCTATGTTCACGTCATGTCCAACAAGCTTGACCATGATAATTATGCCAACAAGTGGAGGGCTTGCCTACGCCTCCCAATAATCCTTGGTGGATTATACTGACTACCACCATCATCCAAGATAATGGAGATTATTATTCCTTTATACATGATAGGTAACACGATATTCATTATTGACTACCACCATCATCCAAGATCATGGAGATTATTATTCCTTTATACATGATAGGTAACACGATATTCATTTTGTTGCTTTTGGTTTTGTTCATGGAAGGAGGGTGCTTAATGTGGCGGCTCATCCTCTTCCTTATAGAGGGACGGTGCCAAATGATAGTGCCCTAGCTTGTTCATAGGCACTTTTGGCTATCCTTTGGTTTTGGTTATGGAGGGACGATGTCCTTTAGTTTTTGTTACGGAGGAAAGGTGCTTAATGTGGCATGGCTCATCCTCCTCCTCTTCAAGTTTAGGATTAGTTATGTGGACTCTTAGGTTTCCATTATTCATCCAGTAATTAGATAAGTCTCTCCAAAGTTGAGAATTTCCTTTCAAAAGATAACTTATGAGAACTAAGACTTCCAGCAAGGATAAGAAGGTTGTGAGGTGGCCTGCTATGTCCTATGGGTGATATTTGCACCCACTTGGCTTGTACTCACTTTGAGGGGTGCTTGAGTCTACCAATATGTAAGGGATGTGCACTAATCCTTTATGAGGAGGTAGTATGTTTTAAGGGGACAAAATGAAGTCTTTTCCAATCACCTCAGAGAAAATGTTATTGTGGCTATGGTGTCCCATGGAAGGCTTCCCATTGAGTCCCCCTTCACTACATCTAGCAATGTGGGGTCTAGGTGAATTGGTTCTAGCAGTAGAGGCTATAAAAATGACTCTTTTTGTGGCCTCTTCATTCAGAATGGTCAAGGTCTATGGCTATGGGTTTGGTCAAGGTCTATGGCGCCCTTTGAGGTTCCCTCCTTCTAGGTTTTGTGGTTGGCTCTAGAATAGGGTCAAGGGGGGATGGTCACTGAGGGAGCTTGGTGAAGGAAGCTTTTCTTAGACACCCTCTCTCTCTCTCCTTGAACAATCTCTCTCTAACTATTGTTGCCCCACCATCTCTGCCCAGCCCAGCCCAGCCTAGCCCAGACTACCCTCTCTTTCCTTCTCCCACCCTCTTCCCTTCCCCTCTCTCTCATCCCTCCCTTTCACTCGCACCCTCCCCCACTCTCTCTTCCCTCCCTTTCACTCTCTCACCCTCCCTCTCTCACTCTCTATCCTTGTCTATCTTTGCTAACACTCTCTCTCTTTTCTATTACCACCGTCCCTTTCTCTCCCTCCCTTTCACTCTTCCACCCTCCCTCTCTCTCCTTCTCCTACCCTCTTCCCTCCCCCTCTCTCACTCTCCTTCATCTCCCTCTCTCTCACTCTCTCTTTACTCACTCTCTCTATCCTTCTCTTTACTCTCTCTCTATCTCCCCCCTCTCGCTCTCTCCTTCATTTTCCTCTCCCTTCTTCCATTTCACTCTCCCTCTCCCTCTCTATCCTTCTCTTACCTCTTATCCTCCTTCCTGTTGAAATATACAAGTGAATAGGGTGTGTGTAGGAATAAGCCCTTAGTTAGTAAGAGGCTGTAAAAGAGAATCTATAAATGAGAGAGAAGCTGTGAAAAGGTGAGAGGTATCTACTGGGAGAGAATAAAGGGTAGAATGAGAAGATTTAGGATGTGGAGATATTCTGGGAAGAGGTGGAGAGAATCAAGCAAAAGAGGTGGAGTGAATCAAGGAGAGATCAGTGGGATTAGATGCTTGGATGTAAACTCTATAAATTGAGGCATTGGCCTAATGAGAATTTGCTGGTTTTTGATTATCTATGCCTGCATTAAGCTATCAGTTAATTGATCACATCTTAATCATCATCTAATCTCTTTGTTAATGATGTTGATTCTTGCATTTAATCCACCATAGCTCATCACATTGCTGCAAATTTAACATGGTATCATAGCCTACCTTAGAATCCATCAAATTTATGAGCTCATTATCTTGATAATCACCTAGTTAATTAGGATTAGGAAATAATCAAGTTTTTAGCTCTTCTTTTCAATAGCCTCTGTACCCCCAGCTGCTAGTGGAGGGACTTGATCTCCCTCCAGGCTTAACCATAGGCTTCAAGCCTATAGCCACACATAGTCATACTCCCCATGCATAAGCCTATCGCCTCAACACGTCAAACCGCCAGCGCATGCTGCTGAAAATTGCGATTTTTCAAGCGCTTGTTTCTGGAAGCAAAACTGAGATCTTCTCTTCCACAGATACAATTGGTCTAATTTCTCTTAGCCCCAGGGGTTTTCAAGGTGCTCTACATGCTGGTGATGTCAGATTTGTGAAATTCTTCAAGGAGAAGTGGAATCAAGCTCTGCATCAAATCTGTAGGTGACTTTGGTAAAACGGAGATTAAGCATTCAATGTTTGGTCAAATCTTGTGTTTTTGGGCTTAATCCTCTACTAGACTAACTGCTATTGATGGCTTTGAAAGGAGTTGAGCTCATTTGAACTCTAAGGTCCTAGATTTGGCCTCCCCGCATACTCTGTTTTTTGCACACAAAACAGAGGATTATTTTACTAATCAATGATTAATCAACACTAATCACTGTATTTTGGTGCAATTGAGGGTTCAAATTAACCATTGGGTATCTGATACAGATCCTTATAACTTCAAATTACAATTTGGAGATGGTTTGATACTCCAACCATTCAGTACAGATTTGTTACCCTTGGCTTTATGTAATTTTTGGTGAATTTATGCTGATAAATCTGTTGTAATCATCACCTAAACACCAGATTGAGTTGTAAAAGGGTAGACACTATCCTTGAATCTTGAAATTGGATCAAGAGGTAAGACCCCCTTCACATCATCATGAGCACGGCACAAGAGATAGCCAAATTTAATGGGGAGCAGTTTTATACATGGCAAACAAAAACCATGTATTTGCTCATGAGAAAAAATATGTGGGGGCTAGTTGAGGGAAGAGATGAATGCCTAGAATTGAGTGGGGAAAATGAGTGGAAGAGCAGGAATGAGAAAGCATTAGGACTCATCACACTCAGTTTAAATAATGAAATCATTTATCACATCACAGGGATACAATGGGCAAAAATGCATGGGATAAACTCAATAAATTATTTGGCACTCAAGCAAAAAATTCAAAGATAAATCTATTAATGCAATTCTACAAACTTGATATGAAGGAAAGTGAACCTTTAATCACACACTTGAACAAATACAAAAGCATTAAGCAACAACTGGCAGCCATTGGTAAAGAAGGTAGAGGATGATGAGGCACTAGCAGTGCCTCTGAAGAGTGTGGACAAAGGTGAATATGAAAACATTGTAGCAACCTTAAAGAATGTACCTGAATTGAAGCTGCATGAAATAGAAGGAGCTCTACTAGAGCAAGAGACCAAGGTCAAAGAGAAGAAATGGCTGGACTCAAGCTGGAGAGGAAAAAGCATTCTTCACCCAAGGAGGATTCTCACGAGGACGAGGAAGAGGAAGAGGCAGAGTAGGAGGAAGGACCTTCACTTGCCACAACTGTGGGAAGCCAGGACACATGGCAAGAGAGTGCTAAATCAAACCCAGTGGAGAAGGAACGACATCGGCAAACTTCATGGAGACTCCTAAGGAAGTGGAGTCAGATCATCTTTTTTGAGAGAGAGAGAGAGAGAGAGAGAGAAACCCTACAACCCAATGTAATCTGCCCCAACAGAGTAAAACCATCTATGAGCCACCGATGATGTAGGCCATGTGGTAGATGTATGTGTGAGCACTTAAGTCAAGGTCACGGGCACTTGTAGTAGCCTTGGACACATAGAGACAGAGAGTGTGTCGAGGACTATGAGTTTAGGGACTTGAGGCACTGGTTGCGGACTACCAAGTAAGAGGGAAACTTGGTATAGGGTCCAAGTGTGCTAGGATTATTCACTTGAGGGGAGGTGTTGAAATATACAAGTGAATAGGGTGTGTGCGGGAACAAGCCCTTAGCAAGAGGCTGTAAAAGAGAAACTGTAAATGAGAGAGAAGCTGTGAAAAGGTCACAGGTATCTACTGGGAGAGAATAAAGGGTAGCATGAGAAGATTTAGGATGTGTGGAGATATTCTGGGAAGAGGTGGAGAGAATCAAGCAAAAGAGGTGGAGTGAATCAAGGAGAGATCAGTGGGATTAGATGCTTGGATGTAAACTCTATAATTGAGGCATTGGCCTAATGAGAATTTGCTGGTTTTTTATTATCGATGTCTACATTAAGCTATCAGTTGATTGCTCACTAATCGCTATCAGTTGATTGCTCACTAATCGCATCTTAATCATCGTCTATTTTCTTTATTAATGATGTTGATTCTTGCATTTGATCCACCATAGCTCATCACATTACTGCAAATTTAACACTTCCCTCTCTTTCTCTCTATATCCTCCTCTCCCTCTCTATCCTTCTCTTACCTCCTATCCTCCTTCCCTCTCTCGCCCTCTATATCCTCCTCTCTCCTCCCCCCCCCCTCTCTCTCCCTATCCTTCTCTTGTCTCTCTATCCTTCTCTTACCTCCTATCCTCCTTCCCTCTCTCGCCCTCTATATCCTCCTCTCTCCTCCCCCCCTCTCTCTCTCTCCCTATCCTTCTCTTGTCTCTCGCTCTCTCTCTATCCTTCTCTTTTCTAACTCTCTCCATCCTTCTCTCTTTTTTAGCTCTCTTTCTCTCCCTCCCTCTCTCTCTCTCTCTCTCTCCCCCCCTTCTCTTACCTTCTATCCTCCTTCCCTCTCTCGCTCTCTATATCCTCCTCTCCCTCTCGATCCTTCTCTTACCTCTTATCCTCCTTCCCTCTCTCGTTCTCTATATCCTCCTCTCTCTCTCTACCCATCTCTTTATTCACTCTCTCTATTCTCTCCTTGTATCTCTCTCTACCCTTCTCTTTGCTCTCTCGTTCTCTATATCCTCCTCTCTCTCTCTACCCATCTCTTTATTCACTCTCTCTATCCTCTCCTTGTATCTCTCTCTACCCTTCTCTTTGCTCTCTCTCTTTCTCACCCTTTCTGTCCTCTTTGCTCACTCTCGCCTCCTTCTCTCTCTCTCTCTCTCTACCCTTCTCTTTGCTTTCACTCCCTTTCACTCTCTCTCTCTCTCTCTCTCTCTCTCTCTCTCTCTCTCTCACACACACACACACACACACACACACACACATGCGTGCTCTCTTTCGGTTCTTTTCCTTGCCCACTCTCTCTATCCTCCCACTCTCTCTCTCTCTCTCTCTCTCTCTCTCTCTCTCACACACACACACACACACGCTCTCTTTCGGTTCTTTTCCTTGCCCACTCTCTCTATCCTCCCACTCTCTCTCTCTCTCTCTCTCTCTCTCTCTCTCTCACACACACACACACACACACACTCTCTCTCTCTCTCTCTCTCTCTCTCTCTCTCTTTCAGTCCCTTTCTTTGCTCACTCTCTCTATCCTCCCTATGTCTCTTCCCTTCTCTTTACTCTCTCTCTCTCTCTCTCTCTCTCTCTATCCTCCCCCTCTCTCCCCCTCTCTTTGCTCTCGCTCCCCCCCTCTCTCCCCCTCTCTTTGCTCTCGCTCCCCCCCCTCTCTCTCTCTCCCTCACACACACACACACACTTTCAATCCCCTTCTTTGCTCACTCTCTCTATCCTCCCTCTCTCTTTTCCCTTCGCTTTGCTCTTGCTCCCTCTCTCTCTCTCTCTTCCCTTCTCTTCGCTCACTCTCTTTCTTCCCTTTCTTTGCTCACTCTCAGTATCCTCTCTCTCTCTCTCTCTCTCTCTCTCTCTCTCTCTCTCTCTTTCTGTCCTTCTCTTTGCTCACTCTTTTTATATTTCCTTCTCATTTCTCAACACAACATATTTAACTCATGTTTTGCATACAGATCCTCGAGTGTACAAACGCTTCACTGCCTTATTCATCCACACAATACAGAAAATGTCAATTATTTATTGGTTTTTATGACGTCATACATAAACATCGTTGTTGTAGAGGGGAATGATGTCTTGCAAAACCCCAACATGCGTTGCTCTCGCTTTCTTTCTCTCTTTTTTAATATGGAAATAAGATCATGACACAATCATAAATAATTTCTAAACCCATTCACTTTCTTGAATATTCACAAATAAATATGTTTACTACACTACAATGAAATTTCATCAAGAACCCTTCACTACATCCACTTTGGGATCAATACAAACAATGTTCATGCCTAATTTTATGCTATCATAGTACAATCTCCACATCTAGCATAAAGCTCTACTATCACTTTCCCTTGCTTTACATGATGCTTCAATAAGCCATCTTAAAATTCATATCCATGATGAGATCCACCTACAAAGAAAACATCCCTCTTGATTCCACCAAAAAATGTAAGGCCCTTATTTTTCGAGCAGAAAAATGGTAACTCCATATCTCGCCATGCTGTCCCATTTGGGTGTCTACCCTAGTGCATCATGTTACAAGGATCAATGATATAATTAGGTGAGAAAGGTTGTGTATGGTTTTGTCCAACTATGCTCATGAAGGTAGCAACGATGAGGGTATGTATCTGCACAAGAATATGAGATGATTTTTTGTAGCAAAAAGTGATGCTCAATGGCAACCTCTATGGTTAGTGTTGCTTACCTCTTGTCCAAAGGCCCTTTAGTGTTTCCAACAAATGTGGCCTCTTCAATGAATCTTTTATTTTCTCTCATCCTTAGGTGATAAATTACTCCTAATCTTATTTGTCAAGTTTTTGTTGTACGGATATCTTGCGTGTGCACCCACAAGATACAAGCACAATGTAGAATGACTATCGGATACTCAAACCATCTCTTATGGCCAATAGAGATCATTAATTTATTCTCATATGATAACAACCACTCGTTTAATTTCCCAATAGCTTTAGGTAATGCATTGTATAATATATAAGATGATTGTGAGTTTGTACACAAGAGCGCATGTAAATATGTGCACATGAGCACTTTAGTGTGTGTCTCTACCTGCTACTGTAAAAAAGAGATAGATGGAAGAAAATCTTAAACATATACAATTTATTAATTCATAACATTTTCTCATCACCACAATCATTCTTTTAATAATCAGATAGACATAAATTTTACATGTGCAAAGAAATCAAGGAGATGGTTTTTTAAAACTTTCATTCATTAAAGAGACGAGGTAGAGTTTGACGTCCATTGGACTAATTATTGAAAGGTTCTATATTTTCTAGTTTCATAATAATTTACTTTAGGCATAAAACTTGCTTTGTAGGTGCTTTCTAAAATTTGCTTTAAAGCACAAAAAAGACAAATGACCCAGTAAACCTTCATATCCTAACTCTTTTATCATATACTTACTTGGTTGGTGTGATGCATTTTCAAGCTCTTCAAATCCATGGCATTATAATGTGATACTCCCATTTTTTACTAGCACATGCATCCAATTTGATTTTCACCTAGCCTATCCCTATGCTCACCAATGACCCCAATTTAAGATTCGACCATTTTAGAAACAAGTTTATGAAGCTTATAGCTATATCTATGACTCCATATTTTACAGGCCATGCATTATATATCCTACGATGTCCAACTGAAGAATAAAATCCAATGTGTTTTCTTTCAAATAAAAAAATCAAAAGTTGTGTGGCATTGAGCTTCTTAGCATGCAATCTATAATATTTATTTGAGAGCAAACATCAACATGGAATCCATAATATTTATTTGAGAAAAAAAATCAACATGGAATCAATGATATAATTGAGAGAAAACATCAGCATGTAATCCATAACATTTAATTGATAACAAACATCAAGGATAATACCAATAGCACTTTGCATATCACATCTGCAGAGCTTATGTTTTTGGAAAAAGGCATAGGCATGTGCGTCATCGATGGAGATGTCTTGCGGGTAAGCCACATGCATGATGTTATAAATGGTGGCATCTTCGGTGGCGAGGGCTTGCTCAAAGTAAGTGTAGACTATGTGATATAATTGGAGGGTTGTACACTTGCTTGAGACAAAGCTGGTGGTAGGTGGACTTCACTTCTTGGTGAATTAGGGTCTTCATGAGACTAGCATGTTCTAGTAAAGAAACACTTCATAAATGGGGAAGTTGAGGGTAGATGGTGTCGTAAGGTCAAGGAAGTGATCTTCCTTTTGTAAAGTGTAGAATTGATGACATGTGGCACCATGTGGTGAGGTTTAACTCAACCAAATGGGATTCACTAGAATACAATAGTGTGTGGTTTGTCCAAGAAGGGGATGGCTTGGTTAAGGAAGAAAAGGGTGTTAAGCATGGGTGCAATGCTAATGCAGGCTAAGATGGTGTGGAAAGTGGGGGTTGAAATAGGGTCCAATAAAAATATATTAAACTGAAGCAAGTAAAGGGAAAGGGTATGGTTGATGAGGATGAGGGTATATATGAGGGTGACCAGCCACGGTTGGCAAGGTGTTAAGATCAGTGAAAGAATCATGTCTAGCTTCTTTTAGTCACGTCCTTCCAATGGGGTATCATCTGAGGTAATGGTTGTCAACCTATGGATTTTGGCATGTGCCTGGGTGATGAGGGCTTCTTTGTGGTGGAGGAGTTCTTGGTGGGTTTCTTCTCAAGCAGCTCCGGTGGGCTTCGATGGGCCCTTTGGTCACGGCTTGGTTATACTCCTCATGAAAATTGGTAAGGGTTTTGGTTGTCTCTTTGGTTGCTCTACTAGGTTGGGATCACACTCCTTGGCAAATTGGTTAGCTGTTGCACATGGATGACTTGGGCTTTTTCAACTTTTGAGCTCATCTAAGAGTTGGTCTTGTTAGGATTCATGTGCCTGGCTACCCTAATTTTGCTAGTTTCTAGAGCTTGGTATTAGGGCATCCATATCTTACTTATGAGTGTGGGCTAGCTCCTCTTGGGTGGCTTTGTGGACACCACCAGCTCATTCCGAAGCCTATGGATTTTACTTTTTGCTCTCTTGAGCTTGGCTCTAATTTTTACATTCTTCTCATGTGGAGCTTGAAGTTGGTTGGGAGTGGTTAAAGGTCCTAAGTGACACTCTTCATGAATAGACTCATCCTAGCACTTGAGCTGATGTTGTTTACAGAGAATGTGGTACTTGGAGATCTTGGCCGCATGGCTGCTGATAAGCTTGATCCATTAGTGAGTGTTGATTTTCGAAGTGGTAGGGGGACCTAAAGAGTCATTATGGGCCGAGTTCTCATCCTAGGGGATGAGATGGTTTGTGAGAGACCAATCTATAGAATCCTTGAGAGTTACGTAGAGGTGGGTATGGGGGGATGGTCCCAATGGTAGAAATGAGACCAAGCAAATTTGGTAGATGTAGGGATAGTTTGGGTGTGGGTTATGATGGATTGCTTATGGGTCACTTGGTTAATCTCTTGATAGGCATGCTTGGTCTCCAAGCACTTCTCCTAGATGTGGGTCATGTGCAAAGAAGTTGTTTGGCTCAAATATATTATTGCTTTCTCTTGGGTAGATTGGGGAATAGGGATTGCGGCTTCTAGATGTAGTGATCGTGGTTGGGGGCTAGTTTGCTAAAGGCTTGTGGGCGGTCGAATCTTCCTCCATGGTTGGCCTTGGTTAATCTCTTGATAGGCATGCTTGGTCTCCAAGCACTTCTCCTAGATGTGGGTCATGTGCAAAGAAGTTGTTTGGCTCAAATATATTATTTGCTTTCTCTTGGGTAGATTGGGGAATAGGGATTGCGGCTTCTAGGTGTAGTGATCGTGGTTGGGGGCTAGTTTGCTAAAGGCTTGTGGGCGATCGAATCTTCCTCCATGGTTGGCCTTGGCAAGAAAACTGATGGTTTTGTGATGTGTCCCAATTTTACCACTTTGGGGAGGTTTGGGGCTGTTAAAGAGATGTTGATTTTGTGAGGTTTCCCATGTTTGCCTCTTTTGGGAGGTTGGGGCTTGGAGTTGTTAAAGAGACGATGCATAAGTAGGGAAAGGACCGGGTAAGGTATAGGGGGCCAGCTCTTTGCCAATGGCATGCCAAAGGATCTTTGTGAGCATGTGGATGCAATGTACCTTTCTTACCGTTCTTGCATGAGCTTTGGAGTTCATTGGTAAAGGATTCATCCCAATTTGGTGGTGGTTCATAAATTTGTTAGTATACACTCAATGCTTGCCTCTCAGTATGTATCTCACATCTATGTTTAGTGCTCATTTGTAAAGATCTCCATTATAAGGAGAAGCCATTGGTGCATGTGTCTTTGGTGAGAACCCCGGTTTAGATGCCAATGGGGTTGTTATTATGACCTTTGATGGTTAGGAGATGGTCATGGGTGTAAGCATTAACTTGGGCAGCCCATGTGGTATGGAAAATATTATTGGAATATTTCCTAGGATACCTAAGTTCATTATTAGTGGTGGGTGGGCCAAGTTCTTGATATGTGATCTGTGATCCCATCCATATCCCGTAATCGTCCATGTTTATATACACGTCTACCACACCATCATCTGTAGTACTCTATATGGACATAGTTATCACAAGAGCTAAGGTATCCAATGATTGTGAGTATCCACATCCTCCACACTTACTACTTCCTCTATCTAGAGTTTTTCTAGATCACCATGTAAGATCTATTTGAGAGCGCATGGGTGGACAACACCATCACATTGTACCTATCTCAAAATTCTCTTCATTGTGTAACTATTGCATTGTATATTGCACTTTGTTTTTCTATCTATCTATCTGTTAGGATATATTCTTATATGGTATTATAGCTTAGGTGCTTTTATTAAAAATAGTGCATAAAGTGTAGTCTTTCTTTGCATAGAATACTAGGAGTGATGGCTTTTATCTCTGCTATTATTGCACTAGTCTTGTGCATTTGTTCCCCACCAGCTTTCACAGAAGGCAAGCTTGATGGGACAAACTACACTCTTCGAAAATTCAAAATCAATTCCATCCTAGACTTGTATGAGCTTCTAGAAATTGTTCTAGGAATGGATGTCAAACCAGTGGGAACCCTCGATCCCAATAATAGTGCAATTATACTACCACCAAATGCTACACTTCTTCAACCATGGAAGAGGTGCAATGCTAATGCACTTTGTGCCATCATCACCATCATCAGTGATTTTGTTCTTACTTTGATTTAACACACAACTAAGGCATCGGGAGGCTTGGATCCATATGGATCTGGAAATCAGATAAGGATTTAGAACCTAGAGAATTAGCTTACCACTCAGAAGTTTGCTGAAGGAGAAGCTGCTGAAACATTTATCACAAGGATAAAAAATCTGCAGGATCAAATGGCTCCTACTATGGGGATTACAAAGTCTAGTGAGAGGAACTAGTCTCCAGGTGCATACAAATTCTTCCACAAAAGTATGATGGCTTAGATGGCATTAAACACTTAGGTTAGAGCTCCACCTCTATCATTGAAGAATTTAGTGCTACGTTGCTTGAGAAGGAGATACGATTAAAGACATGTGATGGCGATGATGTTGCATTTTTGGCCAATGCTAAAGGCAAAGGCGTGTCATATTTTCTGATGATAAGAAGAAGAATCCAAAGAAGAAGAAGATTCAAGGGAGCTACTATTATTGTGCCAAGAAGGGTCACGCTGTCAAAGTATAAAGAAGCATGCAGATGAGAAGAACATCACCCTGAAGCCTTCATGGAAGGGAAAGGAGTCAATTAACAATGCTGCTGAGACTGAGCTTAAACTTTGGGTTGCCATCGAAGAGGTAGTCATGGATTTTGGATACTGGAGCATCCGAACACATGACCAGTAAAAAGGGCTGGTATAGTTCTTGGAAGCCTCTACAGGAACCCATCAGTGTTGTTAGTGGGAATAATGCTAAACGTCCAGTCAAAGGGTTTGGAACCATATCTTTTGTGGTAGCTACAAGTGAAGAGAAGAAGATGTCAAACATGCTCTACGTACCTCAAATCAAGAGGAATCTACTATCACTTGTTGCTCTGCGAAATGACAGATCATTGACTTCTTGAAGTATGCTTCAAGAAAACTAAAGTAGAAATTCTAGATGCTACTGACAACTTAAGGCACAATAATCTACATGATCTGAGCACCCTTATATAGTGAGATGATTGTAAGATAAGAGCACGAGTAAGCTTTGGCACAAGCGATTTGGTCACATTAGATGTGTAGTGCTGAAGGAGATGTAAAAAAAGAGAATGGTAGCTAATTTTCTTATATTTTTAGAATTACAGGAACAATGTGAGGCTTGCATGATGGGCAAGCAACAACACAAGGGATAGAAGAAAGTAGTAATAGGGCATGGAATTAAAGAGAATCTAATTTTGATATAAAAATTCTTTATGCATCTATTTATGCATAAAATCAATTTAATAGGAATAATACTTTTAAAATAAAAAGATTTTCAATATGCATCTTTCTATGCATAGAATTTAAATCTAATGAAAATAACACTTTTATAATTAAAAAATATCCAATATGCATCTTTCTATGCATAGAAATTGAATCTAATGAAAATAACACTTTTATAATAAAAAAATATCCAATATGCATCTATATCATGCCCAATCACTATAAGTGTAGGTGGACAAGCATAAAGAAGACACATATGTTTCACTGCTTGCCAATGCCAAGTACTGGGAAAATGCTAAAGTCCGCTCAACTGTGACACTGCATATGGAATAGAAGACAAGTACTGCATAGATAATAAGGCATTTGATAGCTTGCTCTGATAAGAGGCAACATAAAAAAGCATATGTGAGATAGCTGGAGCCCCCCCTTAATTAGTATAAACTGGATACCTGAAAAGTAATGCAAAAACCTACTATCTCTAACTATAAATGCATGATGTACATCATAAGCAAATCATTAAGGCTGATTTCTACTCAGTTAGAAGTTGTAACCCAATTATTATCTTCCAAAGAAGCAAAAGGAGAAAGTGACTCCTCACTTAATGTGGAAGTAATGAGGACGGTATTAGCATAATAAGATGTTGCCTGTTTGACTGCTGTAATCAAGAAATCACAATGGTTGCATTCTCTTTAAGTAATGCATGACCCATGGTAGTATAGCAATATGGGAAATTGGGGCTATTGAATCTGACTGTTGGTCAGCAACAATAGAAGATTGATTCAAAGTCAAAACAGGCTTAGCTGAGTCAGTAATAAGCAGAGGATGTAAGCACTGTGGATAACAATAATGTATAAGCTATTAAGGTCCATTGAATGTCAATGGACAAGTTGACAAGGTGGAATCAGCAATGGAAATGGGCTGATTTAGTAAACCTAGCCAAAAATGTTGATATAACAATCTATCTATTGTTGGGGGTAACAGGACATACATCTAGCCAGGCCATGAAAGTATAAAGCAACCTCTCAACATGGAAAAATAAAGAAGATGTGTAATCCCACACAGATTAATGCAGAGGAACCGTGAATTATGCATAGTGAAAAGACAACCAAGCTGAAGACAATGTAGCAGTCTGCTGACTCCATTAGCATCCATGTAGATAAGCTACAAAGGTGAGGTAACTTGAATAAGGAGTTGGGAAAGAAAGTAATACATCTCATCAAGTAAACATCATTGCACATACAGGTATGTCTCCAAGACATAGCACAATTGAGAGGTCAAATGCATAAGTGACCATGACATCACCAATAGTAATACACACCATGTGTCCCCCCTCAAATGCAACTGCGATAGAGACAACTTTGTTTGACAATTGCTAGAAAGCATAGTTAGCTGAGGACTGATCATTTCACTAGGATCAATGTCAGACATACCACCAACTGACAATCTTGATTTAGACTCGAGGTACCAATCATCATTTGGTAAGGGCAAAGGAGGCAAATCACTACATGTGATTATTAAAGCATAGCCATCATGTACAAAGTTGGCTTTCTCTGCATTGTTAATTGAGGTGGCAGTAAGACCTTGCTGCTTCTTTTTCTCCTCATGCTTTTTTTGCTTTCGATAGTTCTCAATGACATGACCAGGTTTTCAACCATAATTGCATCTCTTCTTCTCAAATTTATCCCCTTCCGGATCAGAAGAATCTGAATGGGCTAGTGCCTTACCCTTAAGTTTAGCATGAGAAGGAGCCCCATATTATTCCTTTGCCATAGTGGGAGGTAGAAAAAGCTTGATGGAAAGCGAGCATATTATTCTGATTGGAATGAGACTGATCTCCCTGTAAAACAAGATAGCTACCAACTCATAAAATGTATACAAATATGTATTCCTCTTTGTCTGGAGGCAAAGAGTGGTAACAAATCCCTAATAGGATTCAAATAGGCCATTGAGAACTGTCAAGAATGACCTCATCAATGTTGATTAGCTGGTCTCTTAGATCCTTAACATGGGGCCAAAAATGCATCCATAGATTCACCCTCAGTTAGATGCTCTAAGTTAAGCTTTTTCGAGAGATAGGTAACTCGAGCTTCATTGTGGATCTGATACAGAGAGGCAAGTATATCCCATGTACCTTTAGCAAAAGTACATAAATGGATGTAAGGAATGACTTGCTATTTGTAGGAGAGAGAAATCAAGGCATGAGCCTACGCATCTTTAGCATCCCATCTGAGTTGTTTTGATATAGAAGGAACGGGTGTAGGTAGAAAAATGCCATTGGAATCAGACTCACTGGTTCTGATAAACTAGACGTGTTGACAATAGATGCAAGGTCAGCATGCCTTAAATACAACACCAAATACATACACCCATAAGATCTTTGCCACCATTACATCCCTCATCATATATGCCCACATAGAATAGTTGGTGCCATCCAACTTATCATCAATGGACAACATGCTAAACAAATCATTGGTGTTTGGTGTTTCCTGACATCTTACAAAGTAAAGGAATATGTAAACTGAAGTTTTATCTAACACAAGCAGTAGCTTAAAGTGACTCAGAGTACCTCAAATGTTTGCTCAATGCATGTGCAAACTCACTAAATCAAAAATTTGTAAGTTGGAAGCTGTAGGCATAATTGGCAGTGTCGAAATCAGCAGTAGGTGCAAAATTTATTGTAGAATCAAGAGGTCAAAAGTTGACATGAAATTAATAGGACGGAAGCTGACATACAACAAAAGTAAGTCAGAAGATAATGTGGAATCCGTAGGATGAAAGTTGATGTAGAAGTTGTTATAGCTCACCCAAACCCCCCTTGAAACACATCCAATAAGAGATTACCTGGTGAACCGCAACTATCATGAGGATCTTTCCAATGGCCGAGCTCGTAATCCTTGAGGTCTCCAAGCTCTAGAACTCCTTGAAAAGCAATTCCACTGCACCTCCCATGAGCGTTGTCACACCACCGTGTTACACTACGTGTACTCATCCCTCCTCTCACCTCACTCCACTCACACGCTCACTAGCATGGATTAGAGAGAAATTAGCAAAAGGATTAACAAGATCAAGACTCTATTGCACAATGGGAGAGTTCTCTATATTATGAGAGATATTCACTTATATTATGAGAGATATTCTCTATATTATGAGAGATATTCACTTATATACATGGCCAAAAGTGTTCACACTCACTTAATTTGTAGACCGGGCACTTTAGGCTCATAAGAGGCCTAGCTATTACAATGAGTACTCTCATAATATATCCATGAAGTATATCACTTGGGACTTCATCCTAACACACTCTCTTGAAGTGGAAATTGCCATAAGTATTCCATAGGACCATTATGGGCGCCCATCCAAGTTAAAGATTTGGACCCCATTGCTTCATATCTTGAATGTATGACCGGGCACTTTAGGCTCATAAGAGGCCTAATGCTATTACAATGACTACTCTCATAATATATCCATGAAGTATATCACTTGGGACTTCATCCTAACACACTCTCTTGAAGTGGAAATTGCCATAAGTATTCCATAGGACCATTACAAGCGCCTATCCAAGTTAAAGATTTGGACCCCATTGCTTCATATCTTGAATGTATGACCTTTTGGTGTGTCCACCTTGATTCCTTGACATAAGATAATGGTAGTAGCTCTTGTTAACCCTAGGAATGGGTTAACATTCCACCCTTCCTGATGTTGATCGCATCCTCGTCTTCGTCGTCATGATTGCGTTGAAGACCTTTGTGTGGGGAGAATTAGCAAGCATGGTTGATGTCTTTTGTTGATGTTGAGTGACATTCAATGGTTATTGTTCCTCTAGAAGGAATAAGAAAGGCTAGTTAGTAAATGAAAAGGTTAGAGATTAGTGGGAATTCCTAATGGTTGGGGGTGGTGGGGTTTTTGTGAATGATTGCATTTTTATATTTTTGTGAGCATGTTTAAAAAAAAATATTTTTTGCTCACTTTGTTTTTGGCAATCATAAGCAGAGTTGCGTGTGATTTGTGTTAATTGAAACTAAGAGATGTTAATAATGAGAGAGAAGAGAAGGAAGGATCTGGAGGAATATAGACAAAAATCATCGAACAAGATTGTGATTCTTAGTTCCTCATCTGAATCATTGAAGACATTTATCATTTGAAGAGATTGGCCTTTGATGATGTCCTATTGTGGCAGGATTCTTGTCAAATTTTGTTGAGTAGGACCTGTTCTCCTGCATGCTTCTTCCCATGTGATTTTTATGTTTTTATGTATATTTAAGTGTTCAATGAAGTAGATATACATGAAGTACATGAACTGAGTCAAATAGACTCTTATTGAGTTGTTGCTTGTTGAAGTAGCCATGAGTTGGTGAGGTATGAAAGAATTACGTCGAATTTTAAGGCTAGTATAAACATCTTCACTAAGGATTAGAGGTCAATGTGTTGTGAAGATTTGTGCTCGGAGAGGTTTGCAATTCGAAGGAAAGTTCTAGGCAATGGGTTGTACCATGGACCAAGGCTGTGGCCCACCATGGCCCCCCCATCCAGAGATGTACCTGGAAAGTTATCAATGGTGAGGCTTTGGTGCAAATGTCCTCTAATACATGAATATGGATTTTTACCCATGGAGCAGCTGCTACATTAACTTAGTTAAAAGAATAGTAAGCCATAAGCTTAACCAAATGTATTGGCTATTAAAGGTTGTTGGGAGTTTCTTGTGATATTCTACCCTATTTAGGTAGGCCATATGTGTGACTCCCTTGTATTTTTGTCTTTTTTTTTTGGTTACTTAAAAAAGAAACACCTTGTGAGCAACAAGGTAGGCCATATGTGTGACTCCCTTGTGTATTTAGGTAGGCCATATGTGTGACTCCCTTGTGTTTTTGTCTTTTTTTTTTTGGTTACTTAAAAAAGAAACACCTTGTGAGCAACAAGTTCTTGTGTCTACTCTCCTTTTTGAGAGAATAAGTGCTTAAGGGGTGAGAAGAGCATCGTGAGTTTATCCTTGATGCACTCATAAGTCTCCATTGTCGACGTGGGGATTGATTCTTAAATTTGTAGCTCAAATGTTATCAAGGCGGTAGGTACAACTAATGGTTGGGTGCCATTTGTGGTGATCGAACACGCAAGCTCCTGTGTATGTGCTATGGGTTGAGTGGATTGCTTGGTGTTGCTTGGGTTTCCATTCTTGTCAAACTTTAGGTGAAGTTGTTGGGGTTGAAGTCGGTGGTGAGGTTTTGTTCACTTTGTTCGATCTTGGCAACCATATGATGGTATTACAATCATAATACCCTTGTTGTTAAAGCATGTTCACAGGCACTCATTTTTCATGAACATTAGGAGTTAATAGGTGATGCCCTTGAGGCTTCTTTCTTTGAGCAGGCTTGGGGCACTTCGTGATGTGCTTGGGAATCCAAGCTTTGGTATTACCTTGGTAGTATCCTTGATCTTGCAATAATCTTTTTGGTACCCACACTTGTTGAGTTACGGCGGAGTTCTTTGAGGAACTCGCTTAGTCTTTTGTGGACAATGTCATGAAGTACTTGTATTCTTCTTTGGCCTCTGAGTTTTGCATTGAGGAAGAGGCTTTGATTGTTGAGACACCCGAATTGGATTGGCATCTTCGTGGTAGCCTTGAGCTACAAGAAGTTACTTTTCCACCCACATTTGGATATCATTAAGATATCTTGATCTTGGATGTCTTGGTGGAGTTTTCTTTTTGGATGAAGTGGAAGGTTTTGGGCCCTGCTTTACATTGGTTGGTGTTGAGGTTGCAGTTTTGAGACTCATGGGCGTGCTATTGTCGATGAGGCTTGAGTCTCATGCGGAGTGGCTTCAGATATTGATGCTTTTGAGCATGCAGTCATCTCCTTTGGCAAGGTTGGTCGATGAAGATGTGTTGGCTCTAGGGCTTTTCCCTTGAGTTCCTTTTTAGAGATAGATGGTTGCGCTTAGGGAACTTCTGCAGGAATAGCTGTTGATTTTGCAAGATTTTAGCATTGGACACAGATGCTCTTTCTCTTGTTGGTGAAGATGGAGTTTGAGGAGTAGATGCTTTATCGGAGTCAGTCATTAATGTAGATGGTAAGTCTTTGTGTAGAGGGGCTTCCGAGGAAGAGCCTTGTAACTTTTTGCATTCAGCATCATAGAAATCCATTAGGGTTGAATCCTCTTCCTGGTAGTATGGTATTGTCAACTTTGTGTCGTTGACCATCATGATGACCCTATTGCTAGCAAAGCATAGTGGTGCTTGGGCAGTAATAGTCCATTTATGTCCCAAGATCAAATATGCTTCTAGATTGTGCTCTCGTTGTGGATAAAGCTATGCTTGGATTGTGTTGATTTTATTGGAAATTTCTAATCCAACCATAATTCTTGGGGTATTCTGAGTAAGATAGGTTGAACGTTCCAGCTCCTCCAAAGTCTCTCCCTCCCGTAAATAGCAATTTCACAATGCCTGCAGAAGTGTTCCACATGATTGTTTATATGGATTCATAAATTGAATACAATGAGTCACATACCCAAGTTCCACCAAGGATGACATCATACTCAATGGAATCTAGGATAACATGGAATCTAAATTCCACATTTCTACCAATTGTTTGAGTAGCATAGTTAAAGCATCCTGAAACTTCAATGTTTTGTCCATTGGTACCTCTTGCAAGACCATTGTCTTTAGGGATGATTTTAGGTTATCCCAATGACCCAAGTGTCTATAGTCATGATGTTATGACTATTTGGTTGAGTACCTTTCATATTATGTGTACTCTTATTCTTGTATATGGTGTGTTGAGTGTTGAGTAGAGAAGAAGAAGATTTCAGCCTCTCACCTTGTGTGTTCTCTATTAGGGTTTTGTGAGTGTGTGTGTGTGCTTGCAAGAGCTCAAGCTCTCTTCCCCCCTGCATCTTTTCATGGTATCAGAGCCTGGTTCATGCTAAGGGCTGAGCTGCAAGGAAGAGAACCACAGGAAGCGGTACGAGGGTAAGAGCTTCAACTACTCTTCCCTATTTGTGTTGGTGACTACACCCTTGTCGGGAGCTCTACGGGAGGCACCGGCAACGATCTCTGATTGAGGAGCTTTCTTCGCGGGAGTAAAGCTATTGGGCAACTATACAGTCCTACGTCCTACGGACTGAGTTTTTCGGGCCGAAAACGCGTTGAAGATAAAGGGTATTGTGGATGACTATGCGCTGAAGATAAAGGGTATTGTGGAATCCCTTGCATCTATTGGTGTGTTAGTAGATGATGATGACAAGGTGGAAGTCTGTCTACGTGGTCTCGGGCCACAATACAAGGCGTTCAAGACGTCTATTCAGACTCGGGAAAACATTCCCAACTTTACAGATTTGGTGTCTATGTTGATTATCGAAGAGAAGAGCTTGGGTGAAGACCAACAGTCTTCACAAAGCAAAAACAGTTCAGAGCAACAGGCCTTCTACACGAGTTCAGGAAGAGGACGAGGTAGAGGAGGCCGTGGACGCGGTCAAGGAGGTGGCCGAACAGGTAATCAAAATTATGGCCAACAGCAGCAGCAGCAACAACAGTCCCAGAATCAACAACAACAACAACAACACGCAGGTGGAAGAGGAAAATTCAGAGGCAGGGGGAGTCAAAGAGGCCGTGGAAATTGGCAAAGGCAATATAATGATGCACGTGAATGCTATTATTGTGGTAAGCCTGGACATGTGCAGTCAGAATGTTATAAGAAACAGGCTGACATGCAAAATGGGAAAGTGCAGCAAAACAACTATGCATCCTCAAGCAGAAATAATGAGGATAATGAAAGGTTGTTTATTATGCAGCATGTTGTGAATGCCATGTCTGAAAATGTTGATGCAGCACAAAAAGATAATGTATGGTATGTGGATTCAGGCGCTTCGAACCACATGACGAGTCATGGGGAGTGGTTCAAGGAGATGAAAAACCCGGAAAGACCAGGTTTTGTGGAAACAGGGGATGACACTGCTCATCCAATTGCCCACGTTGGAGATGTGCCATTGTCTATGCAGGATGGCAAAGTGAAGTACCTTGCAGATGTACTTCATGTACCTAACATAACAAAGAATCTGGTTTCAGTTGGCCAGATGATTGAGCAGGGTTTGCAGGTTCGGTTTAACCCTGATGGGTGTTATGTTGAAGACTTTAAAGACAAATACAGGTTGGTTGCAAAAGGCAAGAGAGTGGGCAGAATGTTTACGTTGGATGTAGACATGCCTAAGATGAGTGCTGCGATGTTTGCAAATGGTTCAGGAATTGTTGCAGACACAGACATTTTGCATAAAAGAATTGGACATGTAAATGTGCAGAGATTGAAGTCTATGCAGACAAAAGGAATTGTGACAGGGCTGTCAAAATTTAAAGTGGAAGGTATGCAGAAAATATGTGAAGCATGCTAATTTGGGAAGCAAACAAAGCATGTGTCTCCACGTAACAGATATGTGAGCAGAAATGCACTAGATGTTGTGCATTCAGATGTATGGGGTCCTACGAAGACCATATCTATGTGGGAGGCTGCAGGTATTATGTGACTTTCATTGATGACCACACAAGGAAAGTGTGGGTATATTTCATGAAGGAGAAGAGTGAGGTGTTCACTCACTTTCAGAATTTCAGAGTTTTGGTTGAAAAGCAAACAGGGAAATATGTAAAGTGCCTAAGGTCAGATGGAGGGGGAGAGTACTTCTCCAATGAGTTCTCTGAATTCTTGAAGAAGAATGGTATTCAGAGATAGTTTACATGCAGATACACTCCGCAGCAAAATGGAGTTGCTGAGCGGAAAAATAGACACATTGCTGAGATTGCGCGAGCATTGATGGAAGAGAAGAATATGCCGCATTGCTATTGGGCTGAGGCTGTTTCTACTACAGCAGTATACATCATGAACAGGACTCCAACTGCAGCCATACATGATGTAACTCCAGAGGAGAGGTTTACTGGCAGAAAACTAGATTTGTCTCATCTGAAAGTCTTTGGATGCATTGCATATGTGCATGTGCCAGATGAGCTAAGAACTAAGCTGGATCCGAAAGCTGAAAAATGTGTGTTTATTGGATACTCCCTTGGCTACACGTGAGTTGAGGGTAAGCAGGGATGTTGTCTTTGATGAGATGAGCAGCTGGTATGCTGCTGAAAAAGAAGCTGTTGGGGCTGATGTGAGTGGGAGTGTGGTTGCACAGAATGCAGGTCAGCAATCACAGTCTTTGAGTGGACCAAGAGAGTCCTCATCTAGTGCGTCTATTGATAGACCATGGAGTGGCAGGTTGCGTCATAATACCAGCCCTGCAAATGTGATTACTACATCACGTAAAGGAAAAGAGAAAGTGGTTGAGCCCCTTTGTATGCCTGACATTTCTGTAGGGCATTCTCATGTTGATGGAGAGTTTAGTGGCTCAGATATGAGCCTTGATGAGGAGCTTGGGATCCCAGCTATGAGAACACCTGGTGTAAAGAAGGCTATGGAAGCCATGAATGAAAAGCTGCGAAGATCAGGGAGAGTGAAGAACCCTGTGCAGAGATTTACATATGATGGTTATGTGGCACATCACTATGCATATATGGCAAAGGTTGTGCAGGTTGTAGAGCCCACATGCATTGATAAGGCTGTTGGAAATGTGTGTCGGGAGAAAGCTATGGATGAGGAGATGGATGCACTATATGGAAATGAAACTTGGAATTTAGTGCAATTGCCTGAAGGCAAGAAAGCCATTGGATGCAAGTGGGTGTACAAAGTTAAACATAACAGTGATGATGGAAGCATAAACAGGTACAAGGCTAGATTGGTAGCCAAAGGATATGTGCAGACATATGGCATTGATTATGAGGAAACTTTCAGCCCAGTTGCCAAGATGGCAACGGTGAGAGTTGTGATAGCAGTGGCTGCGTCAAAGCAATGGTCTTTACATCAGATGGATGTAAAGAATGCATTCTTGCATGGGGATTTGCAAGAAGAGGTGTATATGTTGCAGCCACCTGGTTATGAGGATGAGGGTCACCCCGAGCATGTTTGCAGGTTGAAGAAAGCCTTGTATGGCTTAAAGCAAGCACCAAGAGCATGGTCTGACAAGATTTTTGAATATCTTGTCACTATTGGCTTTCATGTAGCCAATGTAGATTTCTCGCTGTATGTGAGACATGGTGATAGAGGAGTTGTGCTTGTTGTCATCTATGTAGATGACTTGATCATTACGGGGGACCATGATGCAGAGATCTTTGATGTAAAGATCTTGCTTAGACAGAAGTTCGAGATGAAGGATCTTGGGGAGCTCAGATATTTCTTGGGCATTGAGGTGATTAGGTCACCACATGGTATTGGATTACTGCAGAGACAGTATGGCTTGGACATGTTGTCCAAGTATGGTATGATAGGCTGTAAGCCTATTTCTGTGCCATTGGATCAGAATGGCAAGTTGAGTGCAGATTCAGGAGAGATCTTGGAGGATCCTACTATGTACAGGAGCATAGTAGGAAGTTTGATATACATGACGATCACCAGACCAGATTTGAGCTATGCTGTTGGGTTGGTGAGTCAGTTTATGTAGGTTCCACGGAAACCGCATTTGGATGCAATGAGACGCATACTGAGGTATGTGAAGTCTACTTTGCATTGTGGACTATTCTATGAGACTGGGACAGAGATATGTGTACATGGGTACACAGATGCTGATTGGGCTGTAGTATCTCAGATAGAAGATCTACCAGTGGATTCATGTTTTCTTTGGGGAGTGCTGCTGTGACTTGGAGCAGCAAGAAGCAGCCTACGGTTGCTCTATCGAGTACAGAGGCCGAGTACAGAGGAGCTGCTATGGCAGCATGTGAGGTAGCTTGGTTGAGAAAGCTACTTGCAGATTTGGGTCTATCAGTGGATAGACAAGTTGTCATTTTCTGTGACAACATTAGCAGTATATAGTTGGCCAGGAACCCAGTCTTTCATGCTCGTACGAAGCACATAGAGGTCCACTACCACTTCGTCAGAGAGAAGGTCTTGGCAGGAGATCTTGACCTTGTTTATGTCAGCACAGAGGATCAGGTAGCTGACATCTTCACCAAAGCATTGGGTACAGAGAAGCTCCGTAGATTCAGGGCTTCGCTTGGTGTACATGAGATGGAGTTGAGCTCGAGGGGGAGTGTTGAGATATCGAGCTCGTCTAGTGAGGCGGTGGACACTGATGACCCGCCTGGGGGATAGGCCCCACACTTACACCACTGGCATGGTTGGTGAGATCTTGGGTGATATGCGGCCAGTGGGATGACAGGCTGTGTGACAGCCATTCTAGAGACTGGCATAGTTATAGCGCCAGCTCATTTTAGCCGGGTTCACACTATAGAGAACCCGTGTATGTATTGGTTGAGTACCTTTCATATTATGTGTACTCTTATTCTTGTATATGGTGTGTTGAGTGTTGAGTAGAGAAGAAGAAGATTTCAGCCTCTCACCTTGTGTGTTCTCTATTAGGGTTTTGTGAGTGTGTGTGTGTGCTTGCAAGAGCTCAAGCTCTCCTTCCCCTTGCATCTTTTCAGATACCAACACACAACCATAGCCAGATACATCACCAGTATCATTCATCCCTGAATTCCCAACCAACATTTCCATACAAGCTTCTTCCGACACAGAAGCTTTTACTCACACAAGCATCTCACATACACGACACCTTCAAAACACATAAGATGAATACTCACAAGGCTGTCCCCCATTCATCTTGTCTAGTCCCTCTCTCACCTCTTCTCAAAACACCATCACCTCAGCCCTCTCAGACACCAGCGAGCGACAGCAAACTAATTGCCATCGTCTTCACCTCTCTTTCTTCACTTTTGTTACAGTGGACGCCACCACTTTCTTCCTCTCTGCGCTCGATGTGCTTTTCCCTCCTTCACTGCTTCGCTTCTGCTATGCAGACATCAGTCTCCCCTTCTCTACGTTCTCTGCCTGTGCGTCAACTGACGACAACTCTCTTGCACTACCAGCAACACTGCCAGCCACAAAGCAAAACCAGAGACCCTTTCAAACAATCACCACTGGCTCTCCACATGTCGGCACCACCTCCCTTCTTTTCTTGCAGTGGGCGCCACCTCCTTCGCTGTCTTCTCTTGTGCTACCCTGGCTTTGCTGCTGCAGTTGGCGACTTCACCCCCCTCCTCTTCTTCGCTACCAGCCACTGCAAGCCCATCAGCAAAACAGCACCTCCTAGGTGGCTCTCTAGCCCGTCGCCAGCCCCCCTTGTCTGCAGTTGCTACCAGCCATCGTAAGCAGCCCACCAAAACCAATGCAACACCTTCTCCTGCACTGCATCCAGTGGCGGTCTCCTTCGCTACCAGTTCCCCTGGCGGCCAAAAACAACCAGCAACAGCACCAAGGTGGCTCCCCAGTCAGTCACCAACCAACTCTCTTTTTTTGCTAAAATGCTCCCAGACCAGCCATTGCCTGTAATAATCGACGTCTTTTGGAAGAACCCGCCAGCTGCCCAATTCAGCATCTTTTCTCCGTCCAATGCTTTTGCACCATCTCCTTCACTGCCATGCATACACGTAGCCACCTTTCTCCTGACATTTCACACCATATACAAGGCAACATTGGCCCCCTCAATATTTAGTTGCCCCCATGCTTCCATGCACACCTTCGAATACAACCTACACGAATACAACCTACGCGTGCTCACTCTTTTTTGGGACGCGTACACATACAAAGCGACCGAATGACTGATACCATCTCCAGTAGACCACGCTCTGGACAAACCTGTACAAGCCTACTACCAAGCCATCCACCCTATACATCTGCCAAGGCATTCCAGGGCAAAGCTTTATACATGCCATGCATCCCATATGTACACAAGCCCAAAACACTTTTCAAAATTTTGCCTAACACCGTGAAATCCCAACTCGTGAAACGTCGAATTTATTTATTTATTTATCCACGGGGTCTATTTCATGCCATGAACCACTAACTCGTGAAACATCGAATTTATTTATTTATTTTTTGTGCGGGAGTCTATTTCACGCCGTGAAAAACTAACTCGTGAAATGTCAAATTTATTTATTTTGCTTACACGGGGGTCTGTTTCACGCCGTGAAACACTAACTCGTGAAATGCCAAATTTATTTATTTTTACCGTGGGGTTTATTTCACATCGTGAAACAGGTATGTTTCACACATTTTTTTTATTTGGAGTCTAGTGGGAAAATTGAGTTTTTTGTTGTGGAGGGAATATTTTTTGAATTTTAAATAATATGGGCATTTTTCCAAAAAGGCTAAGGGATGATTCCCCCGGCAAAACGGTGCCAAAAATGTTATGGCTTACCTAAACCCCCCTTAAAACACATCCAACAAGAGATTACCTGGTGAACTGCAACTATCATGAGGATCTTTCCAATGGCCGAGCTCATAACCCTTGAGGTCTCCAAGCTCTACAACTCCTTGAGAAGCAATTCCACTGCACCTCCCATGAGCGTTGTCACACCGCCGCATTATAGTACGTGTACTCATCCCTCCTCTCACCTCACTTCATTCACGCACACTCACTAATGAATTAGAGAGAGATTAGCAAGAGTATTAGCAAGAGGATTAACAAGATCAAGACTCTATTGCACAATGGGAGAGGTCTCTATATTATGAGAGATATTCACTTATATACATGGCCATAAGTGTTCACACTCAAACTGTGGTATGTCGGTCGGGCACTTTAGGCTCATAAGAGGCCTAATGCTATTACAATGACTACTCTCACAATATATCCATGAAGTACATCACCTGGGACTTCATCCTAACTTAGTACCACACACTTTTGAAGTGGAAATCCCCATAAGTATTCCATAGGACCATTACAGGAGCCCGTCCAAGTTGTAGATTTGGACAACATTGCTTCATATCTTGAATGTATGACCTTTTGGTGTGTCCACCTTGACTCCTTGATATAAGATAATGGTAGTAGCTCTTGTTAACCCTAGGAATGGGTTAGCAGAAGTAAAACAAGTCAATCGAAAGATGAAGACAGAGTCATCAGGTCAGAATCAACTAACTAAGAGACACTGAACGAGCTGGATAAAATGTGAATCGGCTGATCTTGACAGACATTGACTTGGCTGACTGAATTTAACGGAAGCTGAAAGTGGGATGCCAAATGCCGAAGGTGGAAGTCCGTAATCTAAATGCCGAATGCAATAAACTTGGATAAAATAGTAAACCCGGCCAAATGTTGAAAGCTGACTTCTAACTGGCTAAAGGTTCATTTGCTAAAGCAGAAGTAGCAAAGTGTTGAAGTAGAAAGTCGAACGCGAATGGATAAACCCGGCTAATGGAGTAAACTTAACCAACGCTGAAAGCTGACTGTTGAAGCGGACATTGTAGTCAAATGTTGAAAAGCTAAAGTCAAATGTTTTAATGTAAAATGCTTGAAGCCGAATGGTTGAATGTGGAAAGCTAGACACTAAACGGCTAATCGGGCAGAGCCAACTAATGCAGCTGATCGATGTAGAAGTCCGATGTCGATAGTTGAAAAGTTGAAAGTTGATTTGCTAACTAGGCAAAATTGACACACAAGTGAATGGGTGATTGAGCACAAGTGAAGTTATTGAATTTATAAGTGTCGAATGAGGAAAGCTGTTAATCCAACTCTAGGATTAACAAGAGCTATCGCCATTATCTTACATCAAGGAGTACTTTTATATTCATTCAAGTGTGTGTTTAGAGGTTCACTTTCCTTCATGTCAAGTTTGTAGAATTGCATTAGCAGATTTATCTTTGAATTTTTTGCTTGAGTGCCAAATAAGTTATTGAGTTCATCCCAAGGTGATCGGTGGAGTGCAGTAACAGAACTCTATTCAATTGAGCATCAACCAAATGAATCCATGAATACTTTTATATTCGTTCAAGTGTGTGGTTATAGAGGTTCACTTTCCTTCATGTCAAGTTTGTAGAATTGCATTAGCAGATTTATCTTTGAATTTTTTGCTTGAGTGCCAAATAAGTTATTTTCATCCCAAGCATCTTTAGCTCGTTGTATCCTTGTGATGTGGAATGATAGATGCTCCACACACACACACACACACACACACACACACACACACACACAGATACACACACGCACACACAGTTGAATTGAGCTCAAAGATCGAGAGAGAGACCAAAAGCGAAGTTGGAAAGTACTCGATGATAATGATATGAAATAAGTGGAGTACATGAGTACTAGCCCTAGGGTGGATGTGGCTAACACAAAAGAGTGTGTTCACATGAGAAAAAACCCTTGCCACCAGCACAGGGTAAGAATGCCCGTGTGTAGGGCTTTTCACACCAGGGACTTCCAGGCTAACATAGCTTGTTGCTACACCACACGAAAATCCAATTCCAAAGTGTGTACGATAGCTCTTTGATGAGCGTGACCTAGTATTTAAGAAGCCAAAATCTTCAGTAAATGGACCACAGAGATTAATGAGAATAGAGGAGCAAAGAAGAGCATCTGATTACATCATCAACATGGCCTTAATGTGGCTGAGATAATGGGAACAGTGAAGGAGCCAACCACCTTCGACAAAGCCTTAGCACATCCAAAGTGAAAAGCCATGATATAGTCTTAGTATGGCAACATCATAAAAAAGAATACCTGGGAGCTAGTTGACCGATCACCACAAACAGAAAGGTAATTGGTTCCAAATGGGTTTGAAAAGCTAAGTATAAGGCTGATGGCTTACTTGAAAAATACAAAGCTAGGTTGGCTGCATAGAGATTTTCACAGATGGAGGTTTTAGACTTTGCTAAAACCTTTGCTCTCATAGCTCGCATGACAACTATCAATGTGGTGGTACTAGCCTTGGTTGCTCATAAACAGTGGTGGTGGTCAGTTTTTTCACATGGGTGTCAAATTAGCATATCTGAATGGATATCTCTAGGAGGTGGTAGATGTAGCTCAGCTCCACCAAGGATTGAGATGAACACATTAGAAAACAAAGTTTGCATGCTCAAGAAGACATTGTATGGGTTGAAACAAGCCCCAAGGGTAGGGTAGGAGGAGATACGACTGAAGATCCGTGATGGTATTGATGCTACATTTTTGGCCAATGTTAACGGCATCTTCTCATGATAAGAAGAAGAAGCCAAAGCAAAAAAAGTTTTAACAGAGGTGCTATTACTATGACAAGAAGGGTTATGCTATCAAAGACTATAGAAGACAAAGAAGAAGAAGTTGCAAGGGAGGTGATATTAGTATGACAAGAAGGGTTATGCTATCAAAGACTATAGAAAGAAGTAGGCTAACAAGAAGAACGACACCCTGAAGTCTTCATGGAAGGAAAAGGAGTCTGTTAACAATGCCAAGATTGAACTTAACCTTTGGGTCACCATTGAAGATCTATGCTCGTCTACCTATATATTAAAAACATGAGAGGGCTTTAGCAGCACGAGCGATTTGGTTACATCAAATTTGCAATGTTGAAGGATATGTAGAAAAAGGGAATGGTAGCTAATTTTCTTGCATTTTCAAAATTACAGGTACAATGTGAGGCTTACAACAACACAAGGTGTTTCCATAAGAAAGCAGCATAGGTAAAAGACTCCTCTTTCCTTTGGGATAAGGTTGAAGCTTTTGGCAAGTTAAACAATGGCATAAGCTTGTGGAGAATGATATAGGAAAGAAGGTGAAAAAGCTCAATATAGCTTGAGGAAGAGAATTCCTTTCAAAGGAAGTTGATAGCTATTGTAAGGAGAATGTCATCAAGTAACTCACAACTGCTTACACAACTCAAAAAAATAGTGTCGTAGAACACCATAAATCGGATCGTTGGTGGAGATGGCTCGATGCATGCTAAAAGGGAAAGGGTTACAAGACACATTCTAGGGTGAAGTAGTAAACATAATAATTTATATTCTCAATCAAAGCTACACAAATGCACTCAAGGGTATCACACAATAAGAGGCCTACTCTAGTAAGAAACCTTCAATGTCTCATTTCAGATGTGAATGTTATATGCATATACCGGATGCATCCAGAAAGAGGCTAGATGCCAAAAGTACGAAGTGTATCTTTTTTTGGATAAAGTCAAGAGTCAAAGGCTTATCGTCTCTATGATCTAGAGGTGAAGAAGATAATCACCAGCTGAGATGTGGTGTTTGTGGAGCAGCCACACTCAATGGAGGAGACATGTACATCTACTCTATCCTCAGCTGAAGAAATAATCCACCATGAGACCAACCCAGCAGCTAGATATCCTCTTAAGGAGGAGAAGATTTTAAAGACTCTCACACATCACACTAGCCTGCTGGTGGCTGCACCACATGGAAAGCCACTTCTAATGTGGGCATAGTAGCTCTTTGATGAGCGCAACCTGATACCTAAGATATAGAATCTTCAATAGATGTACCACACAGATCAAGGAGAATAGAGGAGCAAAGAAGACCATCTAATCTCATTGTCAACATGACCTTGATGGTGTTGATAAACACGGATCGAGCTCTCCTAATGACAAGATATCTAGCTAATCATAAACTAATCCTATACTAATGAGACAAGACTAATCTAAGGTGGATAAAAATGAAGAAAACTCATAATGAGTGTGTGCTATTTAAGATGAACTCAAGTAAAATTAGACACCAATACGAATTGACTTGGATACATAAAGAGACTTGAGATAAGTGCAAGTGATGAGTTTTCATTGCTTGAAATGACCCCCTTTTATATGAGGAGGTATACCCTTGGTCTTGTACATAAAGTGGGATAATTCCCTTTAATCATGTGGCTTCATGCTAGACTTTGCTCTTGCTTGGCTACTCATTCTCACTCCCTACCTCTTCCTTGTGCTTAATGGCTCCACATTTCTCAACACCCCCCCTTGGTCCCATTTTCTTAGGCTATTGCAATGTGGTCAGATGTGAGTTTTATAACATATTTTCACTCCCCTCATTTCTAACTTGGCTAGGTAACTTAGAGGATCTTTGGCTTGGTTACTCTCTAGCTTAGAGGTTATTTTAGACTCTGGTTGGGTTGTTTTCACTCCCCCAGGGTGCTGCTTTGGCTACTCTCTAGTGGTCGAGTGTTCTCAAAACATATCAATTTACCTATTCATTTGGTGGCTTTTACAACATATGATTTAGGTTAGGGTAGTAGTTGGTAGCTCCTTTAGTGTTACTATTGGCTCGAGATCTCCTTGCTTTTGCTTGATGAAGATCCCTTGTTACTTCCTTCATTCTTCATGTCGACGTCGTGTCCTTGTTCACATTGTTGAATGCTTCTTGGCTCTTGTTCTTTGCTCTTTGACTCGACTCTTGGCTCTTGACAGGTTCTTTGATGTGGACTTGGTTCTTCTTGCTGCTGTCACTTTGTGCTTTGTGCTTTGATTATTCTTCCTTAAGTGCCATTAGAGCTTCATTGCATATGATTTCATGTGTGAGTGCCATACATGTGGTCAGTTCATGAGTTTGTGCTTTAGGCATGCTTAGATTTGATGTAAATGCACTCTTGCTTTGTTTATGCACACATGTGCTCACATACTATTTATTTGGTTGCAAGATTTTTCAAGGAGTTTGCTCTTCATTTTCATGAAAAGATGCAGGAGAGAAGAGAGCTTGAGCTCTTGCAAGCACACACACACACTCACACAAACCCTAGAAGAGAACACACAAGGTGAGAGGCTGAAAATTCTTCTTCTTCTTCACATAACAAAAGAGGTCTACAAAGAAGATAAAGTGGCCTAACACACATAATAGAGTATATACAAGCGGTCCATAATGTGAACACGCTAAGAGGGGTGAGTAGATATGGACTAGTCAGTGTAGTCCAGTTGTAGAATCTCTGGCAAAGATATGTCAGCTATCAAACCTGCCAGTGATACAAATGTCGAACGGTCATGCAGGAGCCTCGTGAGTGTCATCTCATGTTGAGCTTGACATCTCAACACTCCCCCTTGAGCTCAACTCCAGCTCATGAACTCCAAGCATATCTCAGAATCTGTGGAGCTTCTCAACTCCCAAGGCCTTCGTGAAGATGTCAGCAACTTGATCCTGTGTGTGCTGACGTAGGCCAAGCTGATGTCGCCTACCAAGACTCTCTCTCTGATGAAGTGGTAATGCACCTCAATGTGTTTTATTTGTGCATGGAAAACTGGGTTCTTGGCCAACTATATACTACTAAGATTGTCACAATATATGACAACCTTTCTCTCCACATGCAACCCCAAATCAACAAGTAGCTTGCGTAACCAAGCTACCTCACATATGCTGCCACCAAAGCTCCTCTGTACTCTGCCTCTGTGCTCGACAAGGCAACTGTGGGCTGCTTCTTATTGGTCCATGTCATAGTAGCACTCCCCAATGAAAACATAAATCCACATCCAACAGTGGCCCTCAAATATCGAAGTGTGTGTCGCACACTGTCAAGATGTAGTTTATGCGAAACCTGTGCAAAACCTGCATAAATTGGTTGTCTAAGCCAATATTATAGCTCAAATTGGCCTGCTAATCGTGACATAGATCAGACTCCTCACAATCTTCTTGTACATAGTGGGATCCTCCAACACATAACCTGCATCCGCACTAAGCTTGCCATTTTCATCTAATGGCACCGATATTGGCTTACAATCAACCAACCCATACTTGGACAACATGTCCAATGCATACTGTCTTTGTGAGTCAAATACTGTCTCTGTGATAGTCAAATACTGGTGTGCAAATGACCTCAATTCCTAAAGAAGTAGCATAGATCTCCCAAATCCTTTATCTCAAACTTCCTTTTGAGAAGACTTTTCACATTCTCAATCTCTTCCAAGTTGTCATCCCCAACAATAAGATCATCTACATATATGGTGATGATCACAATACCCTTATCACTCTTGCGCACATACAAAGAGTGATCTGCATCTGCCATATGAAAACCAATAGTGACAAGATACTCAGCAATCTTGTCATGCCATGCTCGTGGAGCTTGCTTCAGTCCATACAAGGCCTTACAAAGCTTACATACATACTTTGGGTGACCTGTATCCTTAAAACCTAGTGGCTGATCCAAATACACCTCTTCTTGCAAGTCACCATGAAAGAACACATTTTTTACATCCATCTGATGTAAAAACCAGCCTTTAGATGCAGCCACCGCAAATCACAACTCTCACAATTGCCATCTTTGCAAATGGGGCAAATGTCTCCTCATAATCAATCCCATGTGTCTGCACATATCCTTTGGCTACCAATCTAGCCTTGTACTTGCTTATGCTACGATCACTATTATGTTTCACCTTATACACCCACTTACAACCAATAGCTTTCTTGCCTTCAGGCAATGGCACCAAATACCAAGTCTCATTTCCATACAATATGCATCCATCTCCTCATCCATAGCTTTCTCCCAACACACATTTCCAATAGCCTCATCAAAGCATGTGGGTTCTATAACCTGCACAACTTTTGCCATATACGCATAGTGATGTGCCACATAACCATCATAAGTCAACCTCTGCACATGATTTTTGACTCTTCTAGATCTTCGTAACTTTGCATTCATGGCTTTCTTCACACCAGGTGTCCTCATTGCTGGAATTCCAAGCTCCTCATCATCAATGTTCATCTCCGAGCCACTAGAATCTCCATCAACAAGAGAATGCCCTGTAGAAATGTCAGGCATACCAAGGGGCTCAACCACTTTCTCTTTGCCTTTATGTGATGTACCAACTACATTTTCAGGACTGGTATTATGACACAACCTGTCACTCCATGGTCTATCAACAGAACCATTGGATGAGGACTCTCCTAGTCCAGTCAATGACTGTGACTAACCTGCATTCTGGGCAACCACATTTCCACTTACATAAGCCCCAACAGCATCCTTTTCAGCAGCATACGAGCTACTCATCTCATCAAATACAACATCCCTTCTTACCCTCAATTTGCGTGTAGTAGGATTATAACATCTATACCCAATAAACACACATTTTTCTACTTTTAGATCCAGCTTGGTATGTAACTCATCTGGCACATGCACATATGCAATATATCCAAATACTTTCAAATGAGACAAATCAAGTTTCTTGCTAGTAAACTTCTCCTCTGGCATTACATCATGTATGGCTACAGTAGGAGTCCTATTCATGATATAAACTGATGTAGACACAGCCTTAACCCAATAGCTATGTGGCTTATTCTTCTCAGCCATCAATGCTCGTGCTATCTCTACAATGTGCCTGTTTTTTTGCTCAGCAACTCCATTTTGCTATGGAGTGTATCTACATGTAAATTGTCTGTTTGAATGCCATTCTTTTGCAAGAATTCAGAGAACTCATTGGTGGAGAAGTATTCTCCCCCTCCATCTGACCTTAGGCACTTCACATACTTTCCTGTCTATTTTTCAGCCCCTTAACTCTGAAATTCTGAAAAAGAGTGAACACTTCACTCTTCTCCTTCATGAAGTACACCCATACTTTCTTTGTGTGGTCATCAATGAATGTTATGTAGTACCTGTAGCCACCCATAGACATAGTCTTCGCAGGACCCCATACATCTGAATGCACAACATCTAGCACATTCCTACTCACATTTCTGTCATGTGGAAATATATGTTTTGTTTGATTTCCAAATAAACATGCTTCACAAACTTTCTACATACCTTCAACTTTCTACATACCTTCAACTTTAAACTTAGGTAGCCCTATCACAATTTCTTTAGTTTGCATAGACTTTATTCTTTGCACATTGACATGCCCAATTATCTTATGCCAAATGTCTATATCTGCAACAACTCCTGAACCATTTGCAAACATTGCAACACTCACTTTAGGCATATTCACATTCAATGTAAACATTTTGCCCACTCTGTTGCCTTTTGCAACCAACCTTCACTTATCTGTTGCCCACTCTATTGCCTTTTGCAACCAACCTTCACTTATCACAATTTCTTTAGTTTGCATAGACTTCATTCTTTGCACATTGACATGCCCAATTATCTTATGCCAAATGTCTATATCTGCAACAACTCCTAAACCATTTGCAAACATTGCAGCACTCACTTTAGGCATATTCACATTCAATGTAAACATTTTGCCCACTCTGTTGCCTTTTGCAACCAACCTGCACTTATCTTTGAAGTCTTCTACATAATAGCCATTAGGGTTAAATCGAACCTGCAAACCCTACTCAATCATCTAGCCAAGAGAAACCAGATTCTTTGTAATGTTTGGAACATGAAGTACATCTGCAAGGTACTTCACTTTACCATCCTGTATAGACAATGGCACATCTCCAACAATGGGCAATTGGATGAGCAATGTCATCCCCTGTTTCAACAAAACCTGGTCTTTCAAGACTCTTCATTTCCTTGAATCACTCACCATGACTTGTCATGTGGTTCAAAGTACCCGAATCAATATACCATACATCATCCTTACATGCTGCTACATCATTTCCAGACACAACATTAACCACATGTTGCATAACAAACAACCTCTCGTTATCCTCATTATTTCTGCTAGAGGATGCGTAGTTGTTATGCTGCACTTTTCCATTTCGCATGTCACTCTGCTTCTTATAGCAATTTGCCTGCAAATGCCCAGGCTTACCATAGTAAAAATAGCCTCATGTATCATTATGCTACCTTTGCCAATTACCATGACCTCGTTGACTCTCCCCTGCCTCTAAACTGGCCTCTTCCACCTGTATGTTGTTGTTGTGAATCTTGGGACACTTGTTACTGCTGTTGACCATAATTTTGATTACCTGTTTGGCCACCACCTTGGCCACGTCCATGACCTCTACCTCGTCCTCTACCTAAACTTGTGTAGAAGGCTGCTGCTATGAACTATTTTTGTTTTGTGAAGACTGTTGATCTTCACTCTTCTCTTCAATGATCAACATTACCAAATTTGTAAAGTTGGGAATGTTCTCCCGAGTCTGAATAAATGTCTTAAACGCCTTTGGCCCGAGACCATGCAGACACACTTCCACCTTATCATCATCATCCATAGAAACACCAATTGATACAAGGGATTCCATAATGCCCTTGATCTTCAAAGCATAATCATTCACAGACATATTCTTCTTCTCCACAGTATGAAGTTCATTCTTCAATTAAATTTTTCGTGCCTTGGTGTTGGTTTCATATAGCTTTACCAAGGTGTCCCAAGCCTCCTTAGGTGACTTGGTATCCTACATATGCCCAATCATAATGTCCTGTATGCTGATAGAAAGCCAATACATGACTTTCCTTGCTCCCCCTGATTCCAATACATGACTTTCCTTGCTCCCCTTCATTCCAGTCCTTGAACTCTTTTATATCTACAGCAATTGGATTATTCTCCGGTATCTTCGGTGCCTCCTCATGTCCACCTTCAATAATGTAGTCCCAGTAACCTTTTCCCATTAGGAAACTGGTCGATCTAAACCTCCAAGCATGGAAGTTGTTCTTGTCAAGCATCTCTACAACAATTTGGTTTATTCCATCATTCGACATCTTTTTTGCAACACAAATTTACCAACAACAGCACTCTTGCTTGACTGCACAAACTGTTGTATTGTCTGGAGCAGTACTATACTACACCCAAACTATCACAACCAGTGACCTTACTTTGCATACATACACCCAATGGCAACTTTGAGACCTCTTTGCAGCACACACAGTGTCTGCACAACCAATTGCCCTTCCTGTAGTTGAGAAAACAGAGTTCTGCAGAGAATGGAAACTTACCCGCAGTGCTTGTGAACACTCGCCCGTCGGCGCGAACTGAAAAATGGAGGTCCAGACGTGCCCAAAACATGTTTTTGGCCCAAAAAACTCTATCCAATAGGACCATATAGTTGCCTTGTAGCTTTTCTCTCGTGTAAAAAGCTACTCAACTGGAGTTTGTTTGCCAGTGCCTCCCGAAGAGCTCCCGAGACAAGGGTGTAGTAGCCAACATAAAGGGGGAAGAGTATCCAACACAGCTCTCAAGCCTCTTTATGAGTACTTCCGAGAACCTCTTTAAGATGACTCTCATGCTCATCCAAAGTTTTACTGTATATCAAAATATCATCTAAGAAAACTACCACACATTTTCCTAACAGATCTCGAAATACATCATTCATCATCTGTTGGAAAGTTGCTGGTGCATTAGTGAGACCAAAGGGTAACACTAAAAATTCATAATGGCCATATCTTGTCCTAAAAGCAGTTTTAGGAACATCTTCCTTTGCTGTACGGATCTGATGATAACCGGTTCGCAAGTCAAGCTTTGTAAAATACTTAGCTCCATGCAACCTATCAATAAGATCATTTGATCTAGGTAATGGGTATCTATTTTTAATTGTAACCTTGTTAAGACGTTTATAATCAATATACATCCTCTAGGTACCTTGATCCTTTTTCTTAACCAGGAGAACTGGTGCACCCCAAGGAAACTTACTTGGTCTAATTTGACCCATCCTCAAATATTCAGCTAGTTGTTTGCTCCTCAGATTGGCTAAGCCGATACGGAGGAATACTAACAGGTTCTGCCCCTAGTACTAGCTCTATTTTATGGTCCACCTCTCGTTTAGGAGGTAATCCATGAGGCAATTCATTAGGAAATACATCCTGAAATTCGCTTTTAATGGAACTTAACACTTTACTTTCCCAAACATCTAAAGAAACAGTGTTTGCATCAAAATGAATACACGAAGACACTGGATCCATAACCAACTGGAAAAGTTCATAGTTAAAAATATCTTCCATTAATTCCAGCTCATTGATAAAAGTTTCCTTGGGTACAACAATGATTCCTAGAGTTACAGGGCTTCCATTGTGATGGAAATACATCCTGAAATTCGCTTTTAATGGAACTTAACACTTTACTTTCCCAAACATCTAAAGAAACAGTGTTTGCATCAAAATGAATACACGAAGACATTGGATCCATAACCAACTGGAAAAGTTCATAGTTAAAAATATCTTCCATTAATTCCAGCTCATTGATAAAAGTTTTCTTGGATACAACAATGTTTCCTTATAGAGTTACAAGGCTTCCATTGTGATGGAAAGACATCAAATGTTTGACCCAATCAATAGAAAAATTCTTATTTTTGCTATGAAACCATTCCATTTCCAAAATTATATCCACATGACCCAAGCTCATGACATGGGAATCAAGCCTATCTGAGTACAATTGGATGTCTAATGGTAGTTTTGACACCTTCTTGTCCCAAAATTGGACTTGTCCTCCAGCCATCCTGACCTTATACATGTGATCATTCTACATGGTTTCCAGCTTCATCTTCTGTAGTACCACAATATTGTCAATAAAATTGTGAGTACTACTAGGATCAAACAAAATATGAACATGATATCCTTTCACTGATCCATAAACATGAAATAATTCGTTTGGACCATAAACGTCTTTACTGAAAGTACAATCTGAACATTGAGTTCCTTCAAGATGCGAAACATTGACTTCAGAGAATTTACCTTGAAGTTCTGTAATGTGTACAGATTTCTTTGGAATAAACTTTTTCGGTGCTGCCTTCTTTTGACCAGGTGTCAAAGTTGTTGTAGCTTCATTCAAAGGACAAAATTTCTTTGTATGCCCTTTCTCTTTGCACTTAAACCATGTGAGTTTTTCCTTACTCATAAACTTTGGTTTTTGCTGGCATTGTCACCATTTTTTTGGTTTTGGTGTGAAAACCATAAGTGAACGTGGGTTTCTTTTCACTTGACGCGCTGGTTTTGATAAATTGGTGCCAACCATTATCTTATGAAAAACCTAAGCAGCCTGAATAGCATCCTCAGCCGTTTAACTATGCACTTCTTCACCTCGTATTGATCATCACGAGATAAACCATTGATGAAAATACCACACAAAGTATGATCAGCAAACTTGGCTTTAGCAGCCAACTGTAAACTTTTGCACATAGTTATCAAAAGACTGATTACCTATGCTATTTTTAACTAACTTGGCAATAACTTTGAATTCATCCTCTGGTTGGACAAATCCCTTCTTGAATGCAACTTCAAATCCTAGCCAAGTAGTGGGAATAGAATCTTCTTTCAGATCCTTCCACCAAGTCAAAGCTTTCCCCTTTAATAAACCCTGTGCCATTTGCAGTTTCTGCTCATCAGTGAAAGGGTGAAAAGCAAAGTGTGTATTCCACTTGTTAAGCCAGGCATCCCTACATTCTTGTGTCTTCTCCTTCTTCTCCTTGCGATACACCTTTGGTGCAAAAGACGGAGCAACTGCTTTGGTAGTTGTAGATGAGGTGGCTAGAAGAGCTTTCTGCAGAGTTAAAATTTGCACCTTAAGTGATTCCATCTCATCATGGCACTTTGTTATCGTAGCCTCGAGACGTTGTGTCACCTCCAAAAATTCGCTCTTTGCTACCGCCTCCTCTTCTTCTTCATGGAACTTAAGATCTTCCCTTCTAGAGTTGGGATGATCACTCATGTCATCGACATTGTCATTGACCGAAAAGTCAATATGAGCCATGGTAAATGAGTTCTCTATGAATTTGGATTAAACTTTTCTTCACCTTTCTCTTGACCTCTCTTGACCGTAGCAAATTAATTCACTAAAAACAATTGCACATAAGAAAAATGCTTCAATTAACATTTGGTGGCTAGATATTGGCTAAAAAATCATGAAAACATCGTCTAGAATTAATCCAAATGAATAAAGTATTAATACAAGGCATGCTTGCATTAACAATATGCGAATAACCCGCATTTGTTTAGTGTGAGTACATTAAAAACGTACTGTAGCACCAAATATCCCTCGAAAATAAGAATTCTTGAGAATAAAGAATTACCATGATTTTTTTCTAATTTTTCCTAATTTTCTAGGGCCTCAAAATATGTTAATTTTAAAAACCACCAAAACCTATCTTATGGCACTCCAAACCTATAATTTTCCAGAAAATGTTTAGCAAATAATTTTACCAAAATACCATTGATATTTAAAAAATATTAATTTTTAGGATTTTTTAAAAAAATTTCTAGAATATTCCTAATTTCTCATGAGAATCCCATCGTCCCACGAAATTTCTAATTTCACTCGATAATTCTCAAATCCAATGAAATTTTAAAATTTTTAATAGATTTCTTAATTTTCTGGGCCAAAAAATAGATTTTTAAAAGAATTTGAATGGTCACGGGTACCCAAATGGACATACCACATGCCAATCACCAATCCCAAATATTCCAAAAAATTAAAATAACCTTTGTCTAATTTTTCACTAATTTTAAAGAATTTTTAAAAATTTTTAATTTACCTCGAACGCATTTAGAATACAAACGGTCAAAAAAATTTCAAAATTGCAATGGTTTTCCCGGAATACAGAAAGCCAACAGTTTCGGGAAAATGAAAAGACAAAAAAAATGGGAATATGAAAGGTCAAAAGTTCCTGGAATCCGAAAGGTCAAAAGATTTTCTGAAATTCGGAAAGCCAAAAGATTTCGGGAAAACAAAAAGCCAAGAGGTTTCCGGGAAGATGAAAAGCCAAAAGGCACCAAGAAAAAAATTTTCAAAAATTTTCAGAGAATTTTTTTCCTAGATTTCAATTTTTTTCTAATTTTTAGGCTTTTTCCAAGCTTTTTTTGAAACAATTTCAAAAGCTTTTTTTGGGGTAAATAACAACTCATTAAAAAAACACAATAAAAACAACATTAATAAGATTTAATTAAAAGCTTATGGAATTTTTAAAAGAGGGGGATCATTTTTTGTTGGTGGCTGTGCAGCCCCCTCTCCCCCCCCTTGCCTGTGCGCCGAAATGAGAGAGGAAGAGAGATGATTCTCTCTTCACTCTTCTCTCCTCTCCACCTTCTCTAATACCTTCTCTCTCCACCCTCTCCTTCTCTTCTCTGTTAGAGATTTAGAGATGGATGATTAAGGACTAATTAATCTTGTATTAATCATAATTAAGTTTAATTATAATTAATATTTAATTAGATCATCCTATTAAAATGTGTTCACATGCAGGAGAGAGAAATAGAAGAAAAAAATTCAGATTTTGGGAAAGAGAAGAACTTTATGTGCACGAGAGAGAACCCAATGCATCAATGGACTGCCCCACATTGCTTTTCACCAAAAAAATTGACAAAAAATTGAAAACATACCCTCGGAAAACCCCAAAATGCATTAAAAATACATTTTAACCATAAAAATGCTCAAAAAAATTCTAAAAAATTAGGAGAAAATTTCTAAAGTTTTTAGAAATTTAGGGAATCCATTCTACCAAAAATATCCACAATAAAATATGTGGTATTTGGTAAAAATTTCCATTAATACTTATTTTAATTATAAAAAATAGAAAAAAAATAGCATTAAACTCATGGAATTCTCCCGCAACGTCGATTCGTCCATTGAGTAGTAGTAACACACATTCCAATCACCATATTGATGATCCATGTGCAAAATCACCAAAACAAACCAATAAAATAATATTTTTATTTAGTAAATATAAAAATTTACTTAAAAAAAAGCTAAAAGTTGGAATAAGAAAGAAAAAACAACAACAATTAACTAGAGATCGCTCTGATACCATTGTTAAAACCTTAAGATCTCTCTAGATAATCAACATGCATAAATCAGGCATAAACTTTACCACCGCAATAACCATCCCCTGAGCCCAAGGGTTGCACACATGAAATATAACGGAGTACCACATACCTTAACCTTGGTGTCCCATACCACCAAGAGGTATGACTCCAATACAACATCACTCAGCTCTATAGTGAAATGGCAAGAATGTAGATACAATCCTCTACACAAGAGAGAATATCCCTTGAGTGTGCCCCATGCCCCTATTATATAGGAGGGCCCTCAAGTGACTCTTGACTCTCCATTTCCCATGTGTGACCCTTGGATGCCTGACCCTAACCTTAACCCTTAAGGTTAGTCCTAACCCATGCTCCACTAGAGCTTGTTCCCATGCTCCCATGCTCACAAGCCTAATGTGGGTTAGCCTCCTAGTATATGCACATATAATTTGCACATAACATCACCCACCCTAGCTTAGCTTAGCTTAGCATTAATCACATGCTAATTAGTATAGGATCAAGTCTTCTTGTCATCACCATCTCCATGGGAGCTTGGATCCTCAAGTTCTAGCATTCAGTAGCTCATTCCTTCCAGTATGCGCCTAACTTAGGTAGCCTCCTTCCTAGCTTGGCCATGGTAAGAATTAGGGAGCTAGATTCTTCGTTTGTACTCTAGGGATTCTCTACCCGCCCCTTAAAGACCCTCACCAATCCATAGGAGCTTGTGCTGATCTCGTCCTCTTCATTTGTACTCTAGGGATCCTCTTCTCGCCCCTTGAAGGCCCTCACCAATCCACAGGAGCTTGTGCTGATCTCATCCTACTTTTGAGCTTTGGTAGCACCCCTTGCTATGTCTAGGTTCTTGCAACAACCGATCTCGATCCATAGTTTTTGAGTTTGCAACTTATGGCCTTTTCTCTAGTGATGCCCCTCTTTTGTGCGAAGGCTACAACCTCTCAAATTCTCTCTCAACTTGATGTTGTATGTGCTTGTAGGCTTGATGAAAAATTCCCTCATTATTACAAAGACTATAACACCTCTGCTCTTACCACAAACATGGCACGCTCATGCTTTCTTTGCCCTTGGGTTTGTAAGATTCACTCTCCTTGTGTGCTATACACAAACCCTTGATGGTGGTCGCTTTTCTTTCTCTTGCAAGAGAGACGCAACTCAAAAGACTGGGCAAGATTGAGATGTGTGAGAAAAAAAAATCCTAAATGCTAATGAGTTTTCGAATTACCTCCTAATATTACAAATAAATTTCTAATAAACTGAACTAAACTTGAGAGCTAGACCTAGGCTTTGATACCATGTTGATAAACACGGATCGATCTCTCCTAATGATAAGATATCTACCTAATAAACTAATCCTACACTAATAACAACACTAATCTAAGGTGGATAGAAATGAAGAAAGCTCATAACGAGTGTGTGCTAATTAAGATGCACTCAAGTACAATTAGACACCAAGATGAATTAGCTTGGATACATAAAGAGACTTGAGGTAAGCGCAAGTGATATGGTTTGATTCCTTGAAATGACCCCCTTTTATATGAGGAGGTACACCCTTGGGCTTGTACATTAATGTGGGATAATTACCTTTGCTCATGTGGCTTCATCTAGACTTTGCTCTTTCTTGGCTTCTCATTCTCACTCCCTACCTCTTCCTTGTGCTCAATGGCACCACATTTCTCAACAAATGGCCGAGAGATAATGGGAAACAGTGAAGGAGCTAGCCACCTTGGACAAAGCCTTAGCACATCCAAAGTGGAAAGCCATGTTATAGTTTGAATATGATAGAATCATAAAAAATAATACTTGGGAGCTAATTGATTGACCACCAAATATAAAGGTTATTGGTACCAAATGGGTTTGGAAAGGTAAGTATAAGGTTGATGGCTCACTTGAAAAATACAAAGCGAGGTTGGTTGCACATGGATTTTCTTATGTGGAGGGTTTTGACTTTTCTAAAACCATTTATGCCACAACTCACATGACAACTATCAGGGTAGTACTTGCCTTGGCTACTCATAAACAATGGCCAATTTTTGACATGGATGTCAAATTAGCATTTCTGAATGGACATCTCAAGGAGAAGGCATATATAGCAAAGGTTTGAGATGCCTTGATTAGAAAATGAAGTTTGTAGGTTGAAGAAGGAATTGTATGGGATGAAACAAGCCCTAAGGGCATGGTATCACATGATAGACCAATTTTTCAAAAAGATTGGGTTTACTAGAGGTGCTTTTGATGCTAATTTATATGTTTTAAAAAATCATGGCAAGGTTTCTTTGGTGGTTGTTTTGTATATCGATGACTTGAACATCATAGCTGACAATGAAGAAATGATTCAACAAAAAATGGATATGCTGAGCCGTGAGTTTGAGATGACATACCTGGGTCTTAAATGCATTTCTATTTGGGGATTGAGGTCTGGCAGGACTCAGGTAAGATTGTCACATTGTAGTGGAAGTATGCTTGGGATATTCTCATAGAATTTGGGATGACTGACTGCAAACTTGTGTCAATACCTATGGAGGTGAACGTGAAGCTTTCTGTAGAAGATTCTTCACCAAGTTTGTAGGGAGTTTATTTTTTCTTACTAACACTAGACTTGATATTAGATTCATAGTTGGTGATTTGATTATGCTCAAATGAAGCACATTGTTCAATATCATTATGTGCGAGAGCTGATTGAGGATAAGATAGTGGAGCTAGAGTATTGTTCTACGGACCCCGACATGTTCACTAAGGCCCTTGGAAAGGATTAGCTGACTTGGCATCTTCATCAATTTGGCGCATTAGACCAAGAATATAAACACACGCAAGAGGCCTACTCTCATTTTAGGAAATTTGGCACTATAAATGTTATGTGCATATACCAGTTGCATCCATAGAAAGAAGCTTGACACCAAAAGCAAGAAGTGTATCTTTCTTAGATATAGTGAAGAGTTAAAGTCTTATCAAATCTCTCATCTAGAGCTGAAGAAGTCTAGTAGTTGATATGTGGTGTTTTTGAAGTAGCCACACTATGTGGAGGAGACAAGTCCATCCACTCTATCACCAATCGGAGAAATAATCCACCATGAGTCCAATCCACCACCAGCCAGATTTCCTCTTAAGGAGGAGAAATTTTTAAAGGATGAGGACTCTCACACATCACACTAGCCCACAACTACACCACATAGAAAGCCACTTCCAAAGTGGGCACAAGAGTTCTTTGATAAGCGTGTAACCCAGTACTTGAGATGCTAGAATATTCCACAAATGGACCACATAGATTAAGGAGAAAAGAAGAGCATCTGATCTCATTGTCAACATGGCCTTGATGGTGGCTAAGATAATGGTAACAATGAAGGAGCTAGCCCCACCTTGGAAAAAGCCTTAGCATATCCAAAGTGAAAAGCAACGATGCAGTCTGAGTATGATAGCATCATAAAAAATAATATGTGGGAGCTACTTGACCGATAAAACCACCAAATAGAAAGGTAATTGGTACCAAATGGGTTTGGAAAGCTAAGTATAAGGTTTATGGCTCACTAAAAAATACAAAGCAAGGTTGGTTGCATAGGGATTTTCATAAGTGTAGGGTTTTGACTTTTCTGAAACCTTTACTCCCACAGCTTGCATGACAACTGTTAGGGTGGTGACTGCTTATAACAGTGGTGGCCAGTTTTTCACATGGATGTCAAGTTTGCATTTTTCACATGGATGTCAAGTTAGCATTTTTCACATGGATGTCAAGTTAGCATTTTTGAATGGACATCTCAAGGAGAAAGTATAAGAGAGATTATGGATTTGGAAAAACCATTTTTTACGAAAAGAGTGGTAACTTTGGTGGTTTCTGTAGAGTGGTTTGCGACCCCTTTTATCTCTTGGTCTTTGCACTTCAGTTAATAGCCTACAACTCTTCAAACCTTTAAATTAAGCCTTCAAGCTTTTAAATCTTGCCTTCATCTTCCTAGACCCATAGCTCTGATACCACTGATACGGATACAATTCTAGGAAAATAGAGAAAATGGAAACTTGCAAGAAAATAGATTATTCATACCAAATAACTCATCAAAAGATCATAAATTCAACATATTCAAGATTTGAGTGAATAACAAACAAAAATACTTAGCTCAAGATAACTACTCAAACATTAGGTGCAATCATCCCCCCTCAAGTGTGTGGCCTCTCCCCACACATGAGTATTTATGTAATACTTTATTCCAAAATAGGCCATAGCCTCGAAAAATACAAAAAGGTGCTTTTACTTGCACGACACTCTTTTATGCTCAAAATAGTGTGTCCATAAATTGAGGCTAAGGTTAAAGTATATCACTCTTTACAAAAATATCGAAGTTCAAGTCTAAGCTTGATAAACCAAGACTTTCCAAAATAAATCAAAATGTGCACAAGATAGCATATGTATATACAAAGCTTGTTTACAAAATGTGTGCCAAATAATAATAATGTGCGAATTCTCCTTGAATCTTCTGAACCCTCTTCACCTATAAAATAACCAACAATAAATTGGTAAACAAATATTTTATAAGTATACAAAACCATAACCACACACATGTTTGCTAGGCAAGTAACCCAGAAATCACCGTTCCATACAAACAAAACTGTAATAAACATTGGAGGCCCCAACTATACGTCAATGTATACGAAACATATTAATATTCATAATGACATCACCCATAATATTAACATGATTTGACTCGACGCAAAGATAATCCAACCGTCCTCGAATTATCTAAGATGGTAGAATAGTATTTTTAAGAGAGCTTAAAATATATTCCCATAACAGTAAATAAGTTTTTCTAGCCTTAAAAACCCTAAAGCACCTTGTGTTTAGCTTTTCCTTGCATGAAAGTGTGCTGAAATACCATGTACCACTCTATTATGTCCCCACCCATGACTAGCCCTAAGTGATGGTTACCAACTGCGAAGAGCCCTTGTTGGAGCATTCGATCAGTCTATGATTTTTTTAATAATGTTCTTTTCTTCTTATAGGTACCTACCAAAAGGGGTATCCACATGAATAATAGAGTTGTCCTCGGTTTATAAGCACTTTAATAACTTGGCAAGATCACTTTCCAATAGGCACCTAACAAAAGGGATATCTACATGAATAATATAGTTGTCCTCAGTCCAAAAGCACTTTAATAACTTGGCAAGATCACTCTACAAGAATAACTTGTTCATCCTCTTTAATGATGATGTGAACACACTCCCAATAGTTTGTATTTAGCTAGTTGGGCCTTCCAGTAATTCCAATGACCTGATGGTAGGCACATGCCTTACATAATCCAAATCTTAGGTTGTGTTCCTTAGGTCAGTGCACCATCCTTCCCAGTATTCATATTCCATGCCTTGTTTTCATTCTTACCCTTTTTCCTTGAGCTCATGCAATACAAAGCAAGTGAACTTTGCATTTGCAGCATTTCAGACACCAAACATGCACTTTAGTGTCTTTAGATCACCTCAAGATGCCATTCCACTGAGTAGTCTCCGAAACTATCCACATGTCTAATTTCACTTGCTTTTTGACGTTGAAACACAGTAGGAATCTCTGTTAGATTGAAAAACATCTTTAGGATCTCATGGTCCTCTTTTGGAACCTCAAATGTTGTGAGCCACCAAATTTTATTTTCAGATTGAACACTGAAGTACTGAGGATCACCTAGCTTTATGGAAGGATCCAATGCCCTGTTCATCAATGTCAAACTTACTCTTTCTATCTTTTGATTCTTTACAATTTCACTCTCATCAAGTTTTAGTACAATTTTCAGTGTACCACCACATTCTTGAACAAACATTTCATAGAACTTCACCATTGCAGCTTGCAACTTGCACACATCCAAGACATAATTATTGTTCAGATTTAGATTTAAGGTCACTTCTTTAACACAATGCTTGAATACATGTGAGTGAACTATGTGTTTAGGCTTACCAATGCGTTCAAGGACATTGTTAGTCAATTGTTGCCTTGATTTTCTAACACTAAAAGGACACAACAGTGGAATTACCCTTTTGTTTTGCAAAACGGACTTAAAGCTGACATCCATTTGTCTATAGATCATTGCATAAGATTCTCTACTTAAACCAACTTTGTCACAAATACCTTAAACTTCAGTTGTAGTAAATGCATTCTTCACATCTTGCAATCATGCATACACGAGATCATCAACTAATTGTTCTAAACTTTGAATGAGAAAGTGTAGACTTCACCATCTGTCTTGTTGATAGTGCTCCATTGTCTTGTTTAAGGTGAAAAGATGCAGGGGGGAAGAGAGCTTGAGCTCTTGCAAGCACACACACACACTCACAAAACCCTAATAGAGAACACATAAGGTGAGAGGCTGAAATCTTCTTCTTCTCTACTCAACACAACACACCATATACAAGATAAGAGTACACACAATATGAAAGGTACTCAACCAAAATACATACACGGGTTCTCTATAGTGTGAACCCGACTAAATGAGATGGCGCTATAACTATGCCAGTCTCTAGAATGGCTGTCACACAGCCTGTCATCCCACTGGCCGCATATCACCCAAGATCTCACCAACCATGCCAGTGGTGTAAGTGTGGGGCCTATCCCCCAGGCGGGTCATCAGTGTCCACCGCCTCACTAGACGAGCTCGATATCTCAACACTCCCCCTCGAGCTCAACTCCATCTCATGTACACCAAGCGAAGCCTTGAATCTGCGGAGCTTCTCTATACCCAATGCTTTGGTGAAGATGTCAACTACCTGATCCTCTGTGCTGACATAAACAAGGTAAAGATCTCCTGCCAAGACCTTCTCTCTGACGAAGTGGTAGTGGACCTCTATGTGCTTCGTACGAGCATGAAAGATTGGGTTCCTGGCCAACTGTATACTGCTAATGTTGTCACAGAAAATGACAACTTGTCTATCCACTAATAGACCCAAATCTGCAAGTAGCTTCCTCAACCAAGCTACCTCACATGCTGCCATAGCAGCTCCTCTGTACTCGGCCTCTGTACTCGATAGAGCAACCGTAGGTTGCTTCTTGCTGCTCCAAGTCATAGCAGCACTCCCCAAAGAAAACATGAATCCACTGGTAGATCTTCTATCTGAGATACTACCAGCCCAATCAGCATCTGTGTACCCATGTACACATATCTCTGTCCCAGTCTCATAGAATAGTCCACAATGCAAAGTAGACTTCACATACCTCAGTATGCGTCTCACTGCATCCAAATGCGGTTTCCGTGGGACCTGCATAAACTGACTCACCAACCCAACAGCATAGCTCAAATTTGGTCTGGTGATCATCATGTAGATCAAACTTCCTACTATGCACCTATACATAGTAGGATCCTCCAAGGTCTCTCCTGAATCTGCACTCAACTTGCCATTCTGATCCAATGGCACAGAAATAGGCTTACAGCCTGTCATACCATACTTGGACAACATGTCCAAGCCATACTATCTCTGCAGTAATCCAATGCCATGTGGTGACCTAATCACCTCAATGCCCAAGAAATATCTGAGCTCCCCAAGATCCTTCATCTCGAACTTCTGTCTAAGCAAGATCTTTACATCAAAGACCTCTGCATCATGGTCCCCCGTAATGATCAAGTCATCTACATAGATGACAACAAGCACAACTCCTCTATCACCATGTCTCACATACAGTGAGAAATCTGCATTGACTACATGAAAGCCAATAGTGACAAGATATTCAGAAATCTTGTCAGACCATGCTCTTGGTGCTTGCTTTAAGCCATACAAGGCTTTCTTCAACCTGCAAACATGCTCGGGGTGACCCACATCCTCATAACCAGGTGGCTGCAACATATACACCTCTTCTTGCAAATCCCCATGCAAGAATGCATTCTTTACATCCATCTGATGTAAAGACCATTGCTTTGACGCAGCCACTGCTATCACAACTCTCACCGTTGCCATCTTGGCAACTGGGCTGAAAGTTTCCTCATAATCAATCCCATATGTCTGCGCATATCCTTCGGCTACCAATCTAGCCTTGTACCTGTTTATGCTTCCATCACTGGTATGTTTAACTTTGTACACCCACTTGCATCCAATGGCTTTCTTGCCTTCAGGCAATTGCACTAAATCCCAAGTTTCATTTCCATATAGTGCATCCATCTCCTCATCCATAGCTTTCTCCCAACACACATTTCCAACAGCCTCATCAATGCATGTGGGCTCAACAGCCTGCACAACCTTTGCCATATATGCATAGTGATGTGCCACATAACCATCATATGTAAGTCTTTGCACAGGGTTCTTCACTCTCCCTGATCTTCGCAGCTTTTCATTCATGGCTTCCATAGCCTTCTTTACACCAGGTGTTCTCATAGCTGGGATCCCAAGCTCCTCATCAAGGCTCATATCTGAGCCACTAGACTTTCCACCATCAACACGAGAATGCCCCGCAGAAATGTCAGGCATACCAAGGGGCTCAATCACACTCTCTTTTCCTTTACGTGATGTACTAATGACATTTGCAGGACTGGTATTATGACGCAGCCTGCCACTCCATGGTCTATCAATAGACCCACTAGATGAGGACTCTCCTGGTCCACTCAAAGACTGTGATTGCTGACCTACATTCTGTGCAACCACACTTCCACTCACATCAGCCCCAACAGCTTCTTTTTTAGCAGCATACCAGCTGCTCATCTCATCAAAGACAACATCCCTGCTTACCCTCAACTCACGTGTAGCAGGGTTATAACACCTGTATCCCTTTTGCTCAAGGGAGTATCCAATAAACACACATTTTTCAGCTTTTGGATCCAGCTTAGTTCTCAGCTCATCTGGCACATGCACATATGCAATGCATCCAAAGACTTTCAGATGAGACAAATCTGGTTTTCTGCCAGTAAACCTCTCCTCTGGAGTTACATCATGTATGGCTGCAGTTGGAGTCCTGTTCATGATGTATACTGCTGTAGAAACAGCCTTAGCCCAATAGCAATGCGGCATATTCTTCTCTTCCATCAATGCTCACGCAATCTCAGCAATGTGCCTGTTTTTCCGCTCAGCAACTCCATTTTGTTGCGGAGTGTATCTGCATGTAAACTGTCTCCGAATACCATTCTTCTTCAAAAATTCAGAGAACTCATTGGAGAAGTACTCTCCCCCTCCATCTGACCTTAGGCACTTTACATATTTCCCTGTTTGCTTTTCAACCAAAACTCTGAAATTCTGAAAGTGAGTGAACACCTCACTCTTCCCCTTCATGAAATATACCCACACTTTCCTTGTGTGGTCATCAATGAAAGTCACATAATACCTGCAGCCTCCCATAGATATGGTCTTCGTAGGACCCCATACATCTGAATGCACAACATCTAGTGCATTTCTACTCACATATCTATTACGTGGAAACACATGCTTTGTTTGCTTCCCAAATTGGCATGCTTCACATATTTTCTGCATACCTTCCACTTTAAATTTTGGCAGCCCTGTCATAATTCCTTTTGTCTGCATAGACTTCAATCTCTGCACATTTACATGTCCAATTCTTTTATGCCATATGTCTGTGTCTGCAACAATTCCTGAACCATTTGCAAACATCGCAGCACTCATTTCAGGCATGTCTATATTCAATGTAAACATTCTGCCCACTCTGTTGCCTTTTGCAACCAACCTGCACTTGTCTTTAAAATCTTCAACATAACACCCATCAGGGTTAAACCAAACCTGCAAACCCTGCTCAATCATCTGGCCAACTGAAACCAGATTCTTTGTTATGTTTGGTACATGAAGTACATCTGCAAGGTACTTCACTTTGCCATCCTGCATAGACAATGGCACATCTCCAACATGGGCAATTGGATGAGCAGTGTCATCCCCTGTTGCCACAAAACCTGGTCTTTCCGGGTTTTTCATCTCCTTGAACCACTCCCCATGACTTGTCATGTGGTTCGAAGCGCCTGAATCCACATACCATACATTATCTTTTTGTGCTACATCAACATTTTCAGACATGGCATTCACGACATGCTGCATAACAAACAACCTTTCATTATCCTCATTATTTCTGCTTGAGGAGGATGCATAGTTGTTTTGCTGCACTTTTCCATTTTGCATGTCAGCCTGCTTCTTATAACATTCTGCCTGCACATGTCCAGGCTTACCACAATAATAGCATTCACGTGCATCATTATACTGCCTTTGCTAATTTCCACGGCCTCTTTGACTCCCCCTGCCTCTGAATTTGCCTCTTCCACCTGCGTGTTGTTGTTGTTGTTGTTGATTTTGGGACTGTTATTGTTGTTGTTGCTGCTGGCCATAATTCTGATTACCTATTCGGCCACCTCCTTGACCGCGTCCATGGCCTCCTCTACCTCGTCCTCTTCCTGAACTCGTGTAGAAGGCCTGTTGCTCTGAACTGTTTTTGCTTTGTGAAGACTGTTGGTCTTCACCCAAGCTCTTCTCTTCGATAATCAGCATAGACACCAAATCTGTAAAGTTGGGAATGTTTTCCCGAGTCTGAATGGACGTCTTGAACGCCTTGTATTGTGGCCCGAGACCACGTAGACAGACTTCCACCTTGTCATCATCATCTACTGACACACCAATAGATGCAAGGGATTCCACAATACCCTTTATCTTCAGCGCATAGTCATTCACAGGCATGCTCTTTTTCTCCACAGTATGAAGTTCATTCTTCAACTGTATCTTGCGTGCCTTGGTATTTGTTTCATAAAGCTTTACCAAGGTGTCCCACGCCTCCTTGGGGGACTTGGCATCCTGAATGTGCCCAATCATGGTGTCCTGTATACTAATGGAGAGCCAATACATAACCTTCCTGGCTCCTTGGTTCCAGTCTTTAAACTCTTTCACATCTGCAGCAGTCGGATTTATATTCGGTATCTCCGGTGCCTCTTCATGCTCACCTTCTATGTAGTCCCAATAGCCTTTTTCCATCAGGAAATTCGTCAACCTGAACCTCCAAGCATGGAAGTTATTCTTATCCAGCTTCTCAGCCACAATCTGTGTTATGCCATCATTAGACATCTTGCCAAACACAATTTTACCAGAAACTGCACTCTGGTTTTTCTGCACAAACTGCAGTATTTTCTGCACAGCGGTACTGTAGTACTCTCAAATGTCACAACCAGTGACCTCAATGTGAATACATACACCCAATGGCAACTGTAGACCTCTTTGCAGCACCCACAGTGTGTGCACAGTCAATCTGTCTTCTTGTAGTTCTTAAAACAGAGTTCTGCAGAGAATCGATGACTTACCCGCAGTGCTCGAAATCGCCTGCTTTCTGAAAAACGGAGGTCCAGACGCACCCGAAACGCGTTTTTGGCCTATAAAATATTGTCCGATAGGACGGTATAGTTGCCCTATAGCTTTACTCCCACGAAGAAAGCTCCTCAATCAGAGATCGTTTGCCGGTGCCTCCCGTAGAGCTCTCGACAAGGGTGTAGTCACCAACACAAATAGGGAAGAGTAGTTGAAGCTCTTACCCTCGTACCGCTTCCTGTGGTTCTCTTGCTTGCAGCTCAGCCCTTAGCACAAACCAAGCTCTGATACCATGAAAAGATGCAGGGGGGAAGAGAGCTTGAGCTCTTGCAAGCACACACACTCACTCACAAAACCCTAATAGAGAACACACAAGGTGAGAGGCTGAAATCTTCTTCTTCTCTACTCAACACACCATATACAAGATAAGAGTACACACAATATGAAAGGTACTCAACCAAAATACATACACGGGTTCTCTATAGTGTGAACCCGACTAAATGAGCTGGCGCTATAACTATGCCGGTCTCTAGAATGGCTGTCACACAGCCTGTCATCCCACTGGCCGCATATCACCCAAGATCTCACCAACCATGCCAGTGGTGTAAGTGTGGGGCCTATCCCCCAGGCGGGTCATCAGTGTCCACCGCCTCACTAGACGAGCTCGATATCTCAACATAAGGTTCTTCAACTTGTTAGTCTCGGCATGTATACGACGTTTGTAGTTTACACTATTTTTTGATAATGCAGCATCCAAATTAGAGGTGGACCCATGTATGACTATCTTCTTGTTCTTGGCCTCTAGATCTTTTTCTTTTTGTTCCAATTCATGGTTCTGCAAATGTTGAGCATGAATAACAAGTTCTACCACCTCATTGTATTCATTCTCCTTGTTGGAAAGTCGAGCATTTAACTGCTTGATTAGATCTTCCTTCATCATCAACATCCTTTGTTCCGATTCATGGTTCTACAAATGCTGAGCATGAACAACTTCTACCAACTCATTGTATTCATTCTTTGTGTTAGGTAGTCGAGCATTTAACTGCTTGATCAGATCTTTGTTCATCCATCAACATCCTTTGTATGACGATATCCAAACACTTTACACCTGACTATAGCAAGCCTTGTTATGTAACCAAGCAAGCCAGCATTGCCCTCCAAACATATTTGATAAAAGAAGTTAGGCCTAAAAATTTAGGTGGTTGTTGGGTCAAGGATTCCACCCATATATCAACATGCTTTCTCCCTAATTTCCTAGCCTATTGCATTACATAAGGGTTGACCTTAGAAGCCTCTTTTCTCTTATTAGAGAGGAGCATACTCATCATCCAGGTCCACATGTATAAATTGTTTCTTAGAATTATCTCTGATGTTCTACATACCACAAAATAATACTGAATTACAATTAACTCCTTTCTTTGTAAAAATATACAATGTAGTAAAATATTATCATTAATTTTAAACACTTACATTTCAAATAAAATAAAAATTAATGTCCTCTAAACATGTCCATACCTCCATTGAGCATTATAGCAACACTTCTTGATGTAATAACACTTCTTGGTAGCAAAATAATCGGGTATAGAAAATCAATGAAGGTAAATATGAATTTTTGGTTCCACTTGAAGGCACGAGAAAGCCAAATCTCTCTTCATTATTGTCCATGCATAAATAGTATGTGAGGAAAGATGAGATTAAGGTGAAAGCTTAGAGGCTTCCTTGAGAGATTGAAGATTCGAATGGAGGGAAATTCAAATGGAGAAGAGTGGCTATTGAATGAGGACAACTCACCCAATCACAACCACCATAACTTCATGAATGCACTAGAATAGAACTTACGCATGTCTAATTACGGTGAAAAAAAGGACTTTTTAAAATACTAAGTTGGTTTCAAGCTATATTTGAGTTCTTTTTAAAAATGCCAATATTTCCAATCAACATCTTCTAATTCCATGTTGTACTTAAGTCAGAAATATAGTTGCATAGTTACATATGTCAGAAATATCTCCGTACTTGTTTTCTTACTTTATACAGTACTAGCTTTTCACATTTATAAATTTTACTCGCAGTGGTTGAAGTTACATAGTATAATTTAAGCACATTAGAATAAAATAAGCATTGAATCTCTTTAGAAAATATGAAAAAAGGCAAATTTAGATTCAAAAACAAGAGAGATAAACCCAATATAATAATATTATTTTTGCACTTTTTGGGATTCCAGGATGAGAGAGAAAGCCCTTAAACGGCCCATTTGGAGCTTGAATTTCTCCTAATGCTACATGGAAGGACGGGCGATATGAAGAATCCAATTATAACATATTGCACATGTCATGCTGATGGCTTCAGGAAACACTGCTTCTATAGCTCCATCTGAAGCACACCACCATGAGAGGAGTCTATCACTAGTACCAAACCCCATCAAGAACAACACCAGTAGTAGGCACCACCCATCTTCTATCTCGTGGGTCCCTCAGCTTCCCTAAAGGGATACTTCACTACCCTCCTAGCCACCCTAATGACTTCACTACCCTCCTAGCCACCCTAATGACTTCAGCTGACTCAGTTGTCCTCTATGGTCACCTCCGGTGTCTTTGATCTATTACCTAACATCCTCTCCTGACCACAATTGACTGCTAGCTGACCATACACACCCCCAACAGACATAGAAATTCTCAGATCCTACCTCCAAAGACTTCTTTTTATATCCTATCTGTAATCTGCTCTTCAGAATCCCAAGGTGTTCTCCCCATCCGATAGCCTCACAAACAGATCTTAAAACCTTTCAAACATAGGTTAGCTGCCCTCAGCTAACCTATGTCTGACAATATACTCTCTTGGCTGCCCCAAACAAGTCAGAACACTTACTGTCACTTGTCTCTGAATTCGGATGTCTCTCCCAGTCTAGATTTGATTCTCCAATGTCCTCTATGTCTCTCCGGTGTCCGCGGAATGAATATCCACACTCCCTAGGCCTTCTTGATGGTCATGCTAACCCTCTTCTGATTGTCTTCTGACCTTCCTCCTGCAGTCTCTGCTTTCGAATTCTGCTACACAGCTGTTCTGCCTCCGAAGTCAACGATAATTCTGACACTTCCTAAAGTGTCCTTTGACAGCTATAATCCCTCAGAGACTTCTTAACTAGGCAACATATGACCTTCTAGGTTCTTTGTTGATTGTTGCTACGAGCTCACAACTGCCTTCGAATGGGCCTCTAGCCAACTAACCAAACTGACCTAGCTTACACAGATTCTTACTCCTTTGAGAGTCAGCTGACCACAGGGACCTCAAAGCACTTAAACAACACCAGCTCCAAGCCTCAGAAGCAATCAGCTGACCTACCGTGTTAAATTGATTCCTCAAAAACACTATAAAATAGTAAGCCTTCTGACAGTTGTCCTCAGACAGGTTCAGAATTGTTAGCTAATGTACAGAATCACTTTCCCTCAACTAATACTAGTTAGAACAACATCTCTATACCACCTGTTGATCATTATGATGCCTGGATGACTTAGAATCAACCCTAACTCAAGCTAACTGCCCTCCCAAGCCCAACTCAACTAGAGTTAGCCATCACCAAAAGAACTCCTTTCATAAAACATAGAATTGAACCAAAACATAGAAGAAAACCTTGATTTCACACAATTTGATCCTTTGAATATTCAAAGAAGATTGTGTAACACATAATAAGCCTCAATCTTGATGAGCGGATGAAGAAAACAAATAGCAGATCAAAAGAAACTCTCTCAAATGACCACAAGGAAATCCAAACATGTATTCTCAAATATTCACAAGATCATCATCAATCATTCAATTGGAGCCAATGGTGAAGGCAAGTGGGGGGCTGGTTGAAGGTTCCTCTGTTTGTGGGCCTTGGGGAAGAAACATATGGAATGTAGGATGGCTCTCCTTTATGTTTCTTTGGAAGAGGTTGGGACTTGGGGGTGTCAATGGAATGTGGCACCACAAGGCATGAATGGGCTAGGCGAGGCACACGGATGGGAAGCTCTTTGTCAATGGCATGACAAAGGATCTTTGTGAGCATATGTACGTAGTGTCGAGTTCTTTGCAAGAGCTTTGGAGCTCAGTAGTTGTTGGCTATGGAGGCTTTGGCTCAGTTGGTCGGTTGGCTAGAAAGTAGCTTGGAGGATGGTAGGTCTTGTGCCTTCTGGTGAGTGAGAAAGGTGAGCACACAACAATCGGTGTGGCACCCATTCTGGGATGACTTTGTGGTCAAATTTATCCTCCCCATTGGAATTGAGACCATCGTTGGTGATTAGGTGTCGAAGCTTGGTCATGATTTCCTTCCCACTGGGCTCTGCACACACGAGATCCTTGATTAGTAGGATCCGATGAAGGGACCAATCCGACATCTCAACCTCCCCTAAATTATGTGTATTGTGGTAGGACTCAATGTAATTAAGGGATCCGGGCCCCATCGTGACTAGTTGTGTGGAAGGCTGTGAGCCCGATCTTATCAAGGAAAGGGGATGCTTAAATCAAATGGACTATGTCATAGCATTTAGGTGACCCTAAAGAGATTGTAGATGGAAGGTTTTGACTTGGGCATGGAGTAGGCAAACTCGGACAATGCAGAGCATTTAAGGGTCAATGGAGCAGGAGTCGTCTTGAATGGTGAGGGACATTTTAGCAAATGAATGTGAAAGATCTAGATGTGACTTTCTGGGCTTCCTATGGAGGGGTGATAAATTGGATGTGTTGCGTCGCGACTGCCACAATGTGTCCATGTCATCATTGGCATACCAACTCCAAGCTCTAACCTCTTCACCACTATAACCCTTAGCCACACCAACTCCAAGCTCTAACCTCTTCACCTACTACCAAAAGGCACCTACTACCAACCAAAAGGGGTATCCACATGAATAATAGAGTTGTCCTCGGTCCAAAAGAACTTTAATAACTTGGCAAGATCATCTTTCCAATAGGCACCTACCAAAAGGCGTATCCACATGAATAATAGAGTTGTCCTCTCGGTCCAAAAGCACTTTAATAACTTGGCAAGATCACTAAATTACAAGAACAACTTGTCCATCCTCTTTAATGATGATGTGAACACACTCCAATAGTTGGGCCCCAATGACCTGATGGTAGGCACATCCCTCGCATAATCCAAATCTTAGGTCGTGTGTTCCTTGGTGTGTCCGGAACTGCTCGAAATGATGCCAAGGGTGCCTAGAACCCTATTTTGATAACCTACCATTTCCCTAAAGCGCGCATCCAAAGTCCCTAAAATTTGAAAAATAATGATAAATATACGAGTAAATCCCAAGAGTTACAGAAATGGTGTCACTCCACCACTAGTGTTGATGTTCGACACCACAAATGTAATATACAGAAATTCTTATTCAGGTATACTAACTAATATTTCACTCTATTGGCATGTTATTATACCTTCTACAGACACACGTACAGTCCGTGAGCACGTTATACTTTAACAATAATGTTAAAAAACAAACGGGTCGCGTCGCCTGAGAGATTCGAACTCTCGCGGGGAAACCCCATGTACTTAGCAGGCACACGCCTTAACCACTCGGCCAAAGCGACCCCCGTTGCAAGTGGCGGCTGGCACTACAGTGAAAGAATGAAACAACAACGCAAGTTGAAACAACTTTCTCCTATTATCCAACGACAGTGACGATGGAAATTTCGCGCGTCTTCGGTGAGAGCGTTGGGGGACTTTGGTTGGTTGGGCGCCGCCACTAGTGGAGCTGCTCTTGTAGTTGGTGTGTGCAATATCAAAATACTACTATGATGACGTAAATTGTTAATAAACACGTCAGCTCTATATATATATATATATATATCTCTCTCTCTATATATATATATATTGTTTTTGGTATATTAGCCTCTGAGCTTCGACAGAGTCCTCCAGCCTGCTGATCGCGGCCGCGTGCCCTTTCCGCTCCTCTCATGATATCGTCGCTCAACGTAGTGATTGCCCAAACTATTAATCATACCCCAGATGTCACGTATAATAAAAGAGGGAGCCCCGTGTGAGAGCTGTGCCTAAATTGCTGCTGTCTTGTCGACGTGGAGTGGGCCAATTAAGGAGCATTGAACACCTATTACACACAATGCAATACCATCCTTATTAAGAGACTAAGGTTATGTAGAAAGGTGTGAGTGTGAATGGACTTGAGGTCCACTTGTTCACCTATTTAAAGGTGAGGCCATGAAGCATTTTGTATGTGAGCAAGGCCTAGTTGTATTCATAAACAACTTAATAAGCAAGATATTGTTCTTGTACTTTTTGAGTCTCTCCTCTCCACACACTTGATCTATCATGAGCACCACGTCTTCTCAACATGGTATCTAGAGCTTAGGTGATTTGAATCACTTGTGGTGTAGAATAGGTCAAAAATATCCATTTTTTGCTTATCTTCCTTGTGTGGAGCTCAACCCTCTCATGGTGGAGGCCTTCCAGCAGGCTGTAGAGGCAATATCTTTCAAAGCTTTCTTCAAGGAAGGTGTAAAGGACTCGTGGGCGCATCAGGTCGTACCAGCAATTGTTGGAAAACTCTACACTGCGCCGCGGCATTTCGTCTGCACAGCAGGTCGACGGCCAGTCTCCTGCGCAGCTGTGGTCGTACAGCCATAGCCCGGCTATAGACCACCATAAGAGAAGGGGTATTAGGGCTATTGTAGCCCAATGAGTAGAGGGTCTACAGCTCAAATATGACAGCATTTCATCCACTGTAGCGTCGGCTGGAAGCAAAAGACCAGGCGCCATTTTTTCTTCCCCTCAAGCTTCCATTAAAGCTTGATTTTTGGTGATTTTTCTTGCTCATATCATCACCCCCTTGCTTTAATCACTCAAATGGTGTTGTGAATGCTTGTAGCTGATCTCTTTCTTGATTTTGAAGAGCTCCCATCCACATGAGGTAGCCATAAGCCTCATGCTCAACAAGCTTCAGCATCAACACCAACTTTAAGCTTTCAAAGTGATTCAAAGTGTGCTTTTAAGCACTAATTATATTGTTTAACACTAATTACTCTATTAATCCAGCAAAGGAAAAGTGTTCTTAAACACTAATAGTATTATTAAACACTAATGGTAAATTAATCACTAAAATAAGTGTTATTTTACACTAAAAATATACTTTTTAGCACTAATTATGTTTTATACACACTAATGGTGATATTAATCATCAACCAAAGTGTTGCTTAACACTAAGGTGATCTTAACCATCAAAGAAGGAGGTCATTTACATTAAGGAGACTCTTCTTCATCAACATGGAGGCCGGGCACACACCATAAGTGCCACATTCAAGTCTTCATCATCAACCGCTTCTTCCAAAGAGAAATGGTGCAACCATGAACCAATAGTCTTCATCTCATAAGCTAAAGAGGTTGAAGAATTCTGGTTTTTTCATCAAACTCAAATTTTTGAGTGTTTTTAAACTTGAACACATGTACACTAAGTGTTCATCTTCAATGTTTATGTGTATTACCCTTGAGGCCCTTGTTTGTAAGAGATATAGGCATGCCATAAGCCATATGTTCTCGTTTCCCAAGCCCAAGGCATTTCATTCCGCTGCATATTCTGCATTTTCATCGTATTAGATGAGTTGTAAGGTTGAGCATAGCATCCCTAAATGCTCTACCTTGTTGTTTGTCATGATTTTAAACATCTTTTGGCATTGTTTTTGTAAGAGGCATTGGCAACATTATGAGCCATGCCCTCTCCTTCTTGAGCCAAGGATGATCAACCTTATTGGTTTGAGCATTTACCTCAACCACTTACTCACTCTCATTAACCTTGTAACTTCAAACCCTAAAGGGTATCATTTAACCAACATGCATAAAAGCTATTGTAATTGTGGAGTAGACACTACCCTTGACCAATCCATAAGGCAAGTGGTAAGACCCTCCCTTTCCCTTCCCTATTTAAATCTACCTCATTACTCATGGAGGAGATATATTATTCAAGGAAGTATCAAGCATGTTGGAGGACCATCTAAAAGCAAACCATTAAAGCAAGGGTGGCAGCCTGCTTTTGATCATTGTGTGAGAATGGTCAAGGTAGAAAGCATATGGTGGAAGCAATGGCATGTATGTCTAAAGCATGTCATCTACAAGAAGTCAAGCAAACACAAAAGTGGGGTGCACCATCATTGAGGTGTACATCTTCATCGACAACAAATAAAGACTTAGAAGGCATCAATGTAATAGCCTCTAAGGCTCTAGGAACATACTTGTAAAATCCTAGATAATCACACCTATATTCCAAACCTTGTACGCCTAATGTTATAAAGGCATCCTATGGTCCAATACCACCTATTTCATCCTTCCATAGTTGGTATTGAGGGGGGGTATTAAGAGACTAAGGTTATATAGAAGGGTGAGAGAAGGGTGTGAGTGTGAATGGACTTGAGGTCCACTTGTTCACCTATTTAAAGGTGAGGCCATGAGGCATTTTGTATGTGAGCAAGGCCTAGTTGTATTCATAAACAACTTAATAAGCAAGATATTGTTCTTGTACTTTTTGAGTCTCTCCTCTCCACACACTTGATCTATCATGAGCACCACGTTTTCTCAACAATCCTTACTACCACCCTTTCTAATTTATGAGGATTTGTGCTTAGTGAAGATATTGCGCAGCTTAATCAGCTATGGCCTCCCTCCCATGAATCAAAATTCTATCCCTGGCCCGTGCACAGGTATAGGTGCAGCTAGTTGATGCACATTGACAAAGATGAGCTAGTATAGCGGTAAACAACTAGCATTCCTGTTGAAGGCGAGGAGCGCCTTAGAGTTGGAGAAATGAGAGTAAGGTCAGTAGAAAGGCTAGGAGGACTAGAAGGCTATCCCTACTCCAAGTACGAAGGTACTACTTACTGTGAGAGAGTTGTTCTTTTTTTACTCTAGAAGCCATGATTTGTTCATGGCAGAAGCCATCAACAAATCAATTCACTTTCTTTTTTGCCTTAACCTAATCCCACATGCACTCACTCAATTCACTTTCTTTTTGTCTTAAGCTAATCGAATCCTGTAAACAAGAAGTCAAAAGGGAATCTAAGTCACTTCTAACGGACACAATGGTACAGAGAATAGAGAATGGCAGCAAGAAATTGACTTATCTACAAATGGATAGAGAACCATTAGCAAGAGGGAAAGTGAGAAAACAACACAAAGTATAGGATAATGCAATTATAAAGTAGAGAAATTGACTCATCTACAAATGGATAAGATAAGTGTGGGTGGTTCATACCTGTACCAGCTTGATTGTGCTTATATCCATCTTTGGTTGATTGTAGATGCCAATCTACCTTAATTGTATTGAGTTGTTAGGATCTTTATGACACTTGGAGAAGAATTCTAATTCTCTAGCACAAAAATTAAAGCAAACCATAGACTAGGAAGATCAAATTAAAAACATCAACCTTATATAAACAATTAAAAATACACAAGAGAGCTTAAAGATAAGAAAGAGATCACCGTCGACACAAGATTGGGTTGAATCTCCCCTAGATGAGTGTAGCCCCTTGTATCACTCACGCATATTTATATGTATTAAAAGTTTGATAACTCCAAGTGCCTTTTGAGTTTTTGAGCGTTAAAGTTCTTACAAAAATATAGCAAGCTACAAATATAAAGTCTCGAGCCTACCAAAAGTATAATACTAATTGCTATGTACAAAGGTTTGAGGCCTTAGCCTTACAAAAATAATATCTCATAGTGGTCTATCACATGCTCCACCTGCGATTAACAAATAATCCGCCGCCTCCTACATCCAAAACAATATTAGTCAGCGGGGTGTAGTGCACACAGTTCATTAAAAACATTAATCAGTGCACACATCTGATTAAACACATTAATCTTGGTATAAAATATCATGCAATAAAATAATGGGCATCTCCATAGAGGTTATAACTAACATGAGTCTTTAGCATGAACACACCTCAAGCGCCCACCTTTGACGTGATTGCATGCTCGTAAGCTTAAACTTCCTTATCAAAGCCTATAAATTTTCCTAGACTTTGTCTATGTGCTACCCTTGATATCGCGGACACCAGTGACCATGAACTAGACTAGGATTTGACTTTGATTCAATTAAATTTGGTGATTGACCTACTATATTTAGGCAATATAAACTTTGACCCAAAATTACAAAATTATGCATGATGTGAACGCTTTACCTTTGTTTTAGCGTCGCTAACATCGATTACTTACCCTCCTCAAGTAGGACGATAGCCAATGGATGTAGCGAAACATAATAGAAGTGGGTGTGGGTGGGTGTTGTCCTTCCTTGTCGCATCATCAACAACACTTGTGATATAAGCTGCAAACATGTAAGAAGACATAGTCCTATCTCATAGCTTGGCAGCTACAACAGAATCAATGAGCAAGCATTCTAACAAAGTGGCAATGCTTTCTTGTGGAGGCAACATTGTTTTCTCCACTCACTTGTAAAATAGGCGTGCAAAAGTAGCTCTGCCTTCATGATAGAGCAAAAAACATGGCACACAACCAAGAGATTTGGCACTATATGGTGGACAAGCATGTTCCTTTCGTGCACAAGAAGAGCCATGTTCTACTTGGTGCAACAAAACGGGGGGGAGTAGGTTACATGATGTTTTCTTTTTTGTGGCCATTACTCCATGTTTATTGATTTGGTTTAAAACCCATGTTAGTGTTGAGGGGCTTGATCCTCAAATTAGAGGAAGTTCGCATGGGCTTATCAACTTTAGTAAATTTTCTTTTATAAATGCAATTTATAAATGTGATGGAGGCTTCATCACCACTAGATCTACATCAACTTGGATCTAATTAGCACATCAGGCAGTATATCAAAATCTTCATCGAGATCAATAAACCTTCATCGTTGACAAGATCAGTGTCATCGTCGTCATGGACTTATGGTTGTTTGTAGCTCTTTAATCATCACTCATCAAATTCTTTAGCAACTTTGATCTTTACTAAATTGTTGGTCTTCATTAGATTCTTCATCTTCTCATTAAATTGGTGGTTTTCTCCATCAACTTTGTAATCGTCGAATTTTTCCTTTATCATTGTTGTAGCTATAGCCATTCAAATGACAGTGATGTGTGGACCTCGTGTGTGGACATAGGTTAATAATGGGCCGAGGTACTTTTTTTCTCCTTAGGAGGCTTTTTTTCCCCAAGCGTGTGTACACACTCTTATAAGTGTGTGTAAGTGACCTTATTATGTCACTTCACTTGTACTCTTCACTTATTCTCATCAATCTACGTTGAGTGTTATGCTCCTCTCTATCTCTCGTTGCTTGATGTATCTCTCTGTGTACATGCTGTTATCTTTGTCTCCACTCCAACAATTTGTATTAGAGAAGGTTCTCTTGGTGCTCATCTCCTTGTCATCTTGATTGTCGTAGATTGAGCTATCCTCCTAGGTGGAGAAGGTATACCATATAGCGGGTTATTATCTATGCCAATAGCATTTTCACACAGCTCAAGGAATTTTGGGACTCATTCGCATGCTAGAAGATTTTCATAGATATCTCAAGGGAGTGTTAGTTCAAACTGTCTTTGTTCAATATTAGGTTTTTTGCACTTCAGCGCATACATGGCTGCCACTATCCTCATCGACATCGCATCTTTGAGCTTATCATCAACAGCTTTTGAAAGCATGGCCGTTCATTATCATTGATTTCTATATTCGTACTAGTAACATTTATACACTCTACACTCTGCCATTTTTCACACTTTGCAAGTTTCTTCATCATCAGTGATATACGTAGCTCTCTTGGTTACATTTACTGAGCATTTATAGTACCTAGAGGTAGTTTGCACATTTGCATTTTATACCAGAGATTTGTTATTTGCAGGCTAAAATGGTAGGTAGTGATGTATTTGGGATGTTTTCCACATAGAATAAGGTTGACAGGATGAACTATTCATTGTGGTCCTATATGATGCATCATGTATTGATTATTGCCAAAGGGCTTTCGAATGTTGTTATTGTCAAGCATGCCCTATCTCACCAGTGTAGGATAATACATGTACTTTAGATGGTGATACTATCAGATCTAACTATGGCATGCCTCTACACCTCGCATAGTGGAACAAGCTAGGTGGGATGGCAGGGATGCACAAGCACATGCATTGGTGCACTTTTCATAAAAATGAGCATTATTTCTCAACTCATCATATCTAGTGAGAAAGGAGTTGGTAAAGTTGTGCTCATTGCTGCAAATGGTGGGGGCAATCACTCTCTTAGAAGTCTTGTTTGTTCTAAGCATTAAAAAGAGCTTAATATCAGCATTTGCCCATTGCTACGACATATACAGTGGTCAGATTTGTTGATAATATGTGTACAATTCATGACTAGAGTGATAGAGACATCACTATGGTATCCTAGTACTCCAAGCCATGGGCTTTTTACAGGAGTGATGGACACTGTGGTATCTGGCCAAGCTCCATATAGGCTTGTACGTTGAACAGGTTGGACAAGTATGAGAGATTGGCACATAATTCTTGTTCAACTATTGGTACATGTGCTATAAATGATGCAGAGCTATGGCATGACCACTTTGGTCACTTTATTTTGGTATTTTGTTGCATCTTAAAAGGTAAGAGATGGTGTCAAAGTTGCCAAAGCTTGAGGCCCTTATTTAAAATGTATGTGGTGAGGGGTGCATTTTCTGCAAGATGCAATGGCACATCAAACATCAAAATAAAACTTATACATAGTGATGTATATGGTCCTATGAGGATACCATTGATTGGGGGATATCTATACTTTGTGACTTTTATTAATGACTACTACAAGCACACTTGGGTGTATCCATTGAAAGCAAGATACTTTGTTTCTAAGGCTGAAAATGTGTCTACACGTAAAGTTAGCACCCTTCATATAGATCGAGGAGGGGCATATATATAAAAGGAATTTCATATATATATATATATATAATAGGTATAAAATATGAATGCAAATTGATTTACACACCTTAACAAAATGGTGTGGCATGAGAGGAACAACATACCTCTCATGGAGATGACACGCTTCATGGTTAAAGGCTAGGATTTGCCTCATGTTTTCTGGTTGGAGGTAATTATGTGTACTAATTATGTGCTAAATAAATGCCCCATATGGGCTTATACGTTGGATAGGTTGGAAAAGTATGAGAGATTGGCACATAATGCTTGTTCAGCTACTGGCACATGTGCTATAAATGATGCAGATCTATGGCATGCCCACTTTGGTCACTTAATTTTGGCAGTTTGTTGCATCTTAAAAGATAAGAGATGGCGTCAAAGTTGCCAAAGCTTGAGGCCCCTATTAAAAATGTATGTGGTGAGGGGTGCATTTTGTGCAAGATGCAATGGAACGCCAAACATCAAATTATAGCTTATACATAGTGATGTATATGGTCCTATGAGGATATTATTGATTAAGGATATCTATACTTTTTGACTTTTGTTGATGACTACTCCAAGCACACCTGGGTGTATCCATTGAAAGCAAGATACTTTGTTTCTAAGGTTGAGAATGTGTCTACATGTAAATTTAGCAGCCTTTGTACAATCGAGGAGGGGAGTATCTATCAAAGGAATTTCATATATATATATATATATATATATATATATATATATATATATATATATATGTGGCTAAAATAGGCATAAAATATCAATGCAAAGTGTCTTAGTGTATCTCAACCTCGTGGTTTAGTTGAGAAGGGACATGAGTATACAAGTTAAGAAAAGATTTATATGGCCTTAAGTAGGCTCCCAGAGCATGGTATAAGAAGATAAATGCATACTTGGTTATAAATGGTTTTTGCAAATAATCTAACTGAGAGTACCCTCTATGTAAAGATGTAAAGAGGAGTAAAGATTTCTTTTTAGTCATTGTCTTATATATTAATGACATGCTGCTCACACATGCCCTAATGGGGAGAAGATTCCTTTAAGGTTGAATTACATGTCATTTAAGATGATAGATTTGGGCTCCTCAAATTATTATTTGGGCATACAATTTATGTAGCATGATGATGGTATTGTGATGTTACAGTTAGAGTACATATAGAGACTACTTACACGGTTTGGTGTCTTAAAGACTATATACAAGCTTGTTGCTACACTAGTAGAGATAGTTGTTGCTAGGCTTATCAACAAGCTATTGGATGCTTCATTTACCTATGCAAGTGAACCATTTGACGCATCACTTTATTAAAGATGTTGGATGCTTCATTTACATTAATATGAGGTCAAACATTCAATTTGGGGTCTTCCAATTGAGTAGGTTTATGCACAGTCCGAGAAGTAAGCATTATTAGGTGACCACAAGCAAGTATTCTGATACTTATCGTGGACTCAATCCCTTGGGCTATTCTATGCTAAGGGGGATAATATTTAACTCCATGTTTTTAGTGATTTAAATTGGACTAGATGTTATGACACACGTGTCCCCCACTAGTGGTATCTTGGTGTGATCGAAGCAGTCGATGATGACCACTTTGAGATATGAAGCTGAGTATAGGGTAGCTTTTACATCAATTGTGTAGTGTGTATAGCTTAGATGATGTCAGGGCATTTTTCTGAGAGAGGTTTTGGGCTTGTGTACATATGGATGCATGGCATGTGTGAAGACTTGGCTTTTGAATGCATTGGCAGGTGTACAGGGTGGATGGTTTTGTTTTGGGCTGGCCTGTCCGGAGTAAGGTCCGCTAGAGGTGGTATCAGCCGTTCAATGGCTTGAAATGTGGGCGCATCAAAAATAGAGCGAGCACTAAGTTGCATTTGAAGATGTGGAAGCGTGGGGAGCAATTAAAGATTAAAGGGCCAAGGTCGCATTGAATATGGTGTGAAAGCATTGAGGAGGCCATCTTCTAGGCCTTAGGAAAAATAAGAAAATAATAATTAACGTGGCCAATTTGAGAAAAGACACATGGCTGTTTGCCTTGCAGAGCCAACGTTGGCCAGCACGTGAAGGAAGGACCGCGAGAAGCTGGCGAGTGCGGGTGATGCGTAGCTGCAGATAAAAAGTGGGTTACCACCTTGTTTTGTTTTAGGCTCTCGGGCGGCGCAGCCCCGCAGGCATATGTAGAGAAGGGCCGCCTTGGTCGTGTTGTCTCGAGAGTTGCCCTGGTGAGTCTGCAGAGATAGACGCTAGCGAGAGGTTCGTGGTGCTTAGAGGCCGCCTTGCAGAGAACAGCTCGGGCGTGTGCAGCTAGAAGCGCACGAGTGATCGTACAGAGGGTGCAGCTGCCAACGGAGGCTACGGTGGCTGGTAGCGAGGGGAGCCGCCAAAGAGAGGATGTGTGGGCTGGTAAGGTTGGCATGGAGGCGCCCTGGTATTAGAGAGAGAAGAAGGCGCAAGGGGTCCGCCAGAGGAACTGAAGCAAGAGAGTAGTGAGACAGGCTGCAAAGCGTGGCTGGTGTGGGCCGCGTAGGTGAAACCGGAAGTGGAAGCACAGGTAGGTGCTGAAAACAGGGTGGCAAAGAGGGAGCAGTGAAGAGGGCACGTGTGGCCGTATAAAGGATCATGCAGAGGTTGGTGGGGCCGGTAGCACTGCAGAGAAGCTGACTGTGGTAGAGGAAGTGGCTGGCAGAGGATCAGCACACAGAGAGAGAGAGAGAGGTGTTGGTAGAGCTGCTGCTGGCGACACACACAGAAGTGAGGCTGCAGAGAGTTGAGGGTTAGCTGGTGGGGTGCCCTCTGAAGAGAGAAGTGGCCGGGTTCTTTCTAGTGTGGTTGGCACATCAAGCAAGCGAGAGGTTCGCGGTGATTGAGGATGTGGTGTATCCTCGGCAGCAGTGATGACAGGTCAGAGTGTTGATGTGTTTGTGGTTGCAAAGGCTTGGTCGTCAGACGCAAGGTCGTAATTCCTGAGGTGGTGTGTCCGTGGTGGAATTCCCTTTGGTAGTAAATCCAAGCCTGAGTGTTTGTGAGTTGTGTGAGTAAGGCTTCTGTGTCGAGAGAAGCTTGCATGAAGTGTTTTCTGGGAATACATTGCTGGGTGTTTGCTTTGTCTATGGTGCCCTTGTTTTGTGCTGTCTTTCTGGTGTGGGTGTTGTGGTGAGCCGTGAGAGAAGTGTTCCAACCGGTGTTGGTTGTGCCCCCGTTCATGTGTTTGTTTCCAAGGCTGTTGGAGTGGACAGCTATAGAGGCCAGGTGATTCCGTATCTGGAATTTCCGACAGATGACAATCCCCTATCTCCATCTTCACTATAACAACTAGAGTGCATTAGTTGTGTTGCAACAAGGAACCCAATGTTTCATGCTCACACAAAGCACATTGAGGTGCATTATAATTACGTTAAGGAGAGGCTCATTGTAGAAGAGGCTAGCTTGGCTTATGTTTCTATACATGACAATGTGGCATATATGTTCATAAAGACTCTCTCACACAAGAGAAGTTTAAAGCTTTGGACTTATTTCCATTTAGGGATTGATCAGCCACATATGCTCACATCCTTACTATAAGGAAAATCTAGGGAGAATTACTAGAAGCCCAATGGTCGATGATCCAAGGATCATCATGTGTGCTATACCATTAGTTGTCTCACTACTACCAATGGCAACAAATAGCTCTATTTATATAACATGACTAGATTCTTTCCTTGGTCTTAGGAGTTTCATTATTCTCATCTTTCTTCTTGTTCCTCGTTCTTTGGTTATGTTTCCTTTCTTGCTACAATAAAATAATTTAAGTTCTTCTAATTTGAAGATTTTTCTTATAATTTGAAGATTTAGAATCCTTACCCTTCTTCTTTATTTGAGAAAAGAAATCATAATCCCATTATTATTGCTAGATGAAAATTTGCATTCGCATCTCATCTCAAAGCAGTAAGTTGAAGTTCTCAAATGTGTGAGGAGTCTTGAAACGAACATTTATAGATACAACAAATGCATCATATTTAGGCAGTATCATTTAAAGATACAACAAAAGTAACATATTTAGGTAGTATCATTTAAAGATACAATAAACATATTATATTTAGGCAGTAATAACCTTAAATAATGATAGCAAGATTTGGGGAGATAACTCATCTCATGCTTATTTGTAAGCTCTTTGATTTTGGTGAGAGGAACAACTCCACTATTCATTCAACTTCTCTTGTTAAAGCTGATTTTTGAGATTCTAAATCCTTGAGGGATTCGTCTCATAATGGATCTAGAGCATAGCTTATGATTTTGCAGCTATAGACATGCTAAACACCATGGTCACCACCACACTATCTTCCATGCAAATGACAATGGTGCAAAGATATGCATCCCTTTTTATTTAAGCCTAGACAAGGTAGTTAATGGTACATGATTTCTATTTACATCCCTTGTTAGTGGGGGGTGAATGAAAACACCAATGATGATGTCCTAAATTTCATAAGAGGATAGGAGAGACTTGAAATGAGCTGCTCATATAAAAGGGAGATTTGATGGGGTTGCTTAGGAATTATTGAGATGGAGATTATATGCTAGTAGAAGCTAAATGGTAAACTCGAACAACAACGATGACTGATGAATTATATGGAGAAGGGGCTAGTCATCTATCTATATAGTCCTACCTATATACGCGAACATGACCATATAGATCTATAGGCTCGAGATCATTTACAATGCCTCCATCTATTTTGGAGACTTGGCCCCACCTTCCATGGTCATTTAAGCTTATGGGCCCCACAATATTAGGATAGGGTATCTTAGAGTAAATTCTACCTACTCTATGTGTGGACCATAATGGGATAATGGTCCATTTTAACACATTGTAGTGTGCCAAATCTAATCTAGGCTATCTCTATATCATTAAGTCTCCTAGGCTACCATGCCATGTGAATACAAAGATGAAAATGGGTGTTGCTCATTACTCCTCATAATGGATGTCGTGTAAACATGATTTAATTGGTACTTAGACAATTTAATATGATGGTGGAGCATTTATATCCAACAAAATGTGCCTTTAAAGAACATACCAAGGATAAATCTCACGTTTGAAATGTCAACTATTACAAGTTTTCATTTGTGTATATAAAGGTAAGAAGAACCTTGTTGTGCACTCTATTGGACAAGATCAACATGCCTTTAAAGAACTTTCTAGGGATTAAACCTCTGATGTGAAATTTCAATTAATCCAAGTATTTATTTGTGTAGAGTAACCAGGTGTGAAAAAGGGATAGGACTTGCGAGCATACCTTCATATAGTGCTCTTTGGCCAACATTACCATAATTTCTACTTCCCCCCCCCAACTTTCCATCATAAGTATTTGGTAGCATTACTACTATTTCAAGTCCCAACATAATGCCTACCAATAATTCTTGCACATGTACTTACTGAATGGTAAGGAATTAACCCTCTCTCATGCACCTTTATAAATGTCATGAGAGTGATTATTTTTATAGCATAATTCCCTGATTTCCTACACCAATTCTTGCATACACTTGTAGAATGGTAAGAATTCATCCTATCCTATGCACCTTTATGAATGGTATCCTTTCTCCTTTTATATAATTAACCAATTCTTAGCTTAAAAAAGTATGCTTCTTTTATGACTCATTTGGATATCCTTGTTAATTATTTTATCCTAAGAAATACCCTTTGCAAGGAAGTTTATAATCTTCATGATTCATTGGGGAACTAACGAATTGAGTTAAGTGGTGTCAAATATTAGTTTTTGTAATGTGCAAGTTAAGTGGTGAGTAATGTTAGTTTTTGTAATGTGGAAGTTAAGTGGTGTCAAGTCTTAGTTTTTGTAATGTGCAAGTTAAGTGGTGAGTAATCTTAGTTTTTCTAATATGTAAACGTAGTTTTTCTTGAGAAAATTGATTTTAGAGCTTTAGACATGGTGGATCCTAGTAATGGATAAGAAACCTGCATACAATTTTTTTATAAACACACAATTAACATATGTGCATAGTGTGAGAAAGAAGAGATGAGAGAAGAGACAATGTACTCAAGAACTCATCAATGAACCACTAGCCAACTTGATTAGAAATGAACTACAATGCCTCATATATATAGGAAAGTTCCTCCACCCTTTCCTCCACCCAAAAATGTGTGTAAATAGGAAAAAATGAAAATGAATGCTATAAATCCCAAAAATTCCTAGAGGGGCTAAAGAGTGTGCCACTAGCGTGACACCATCTGGAGATGACACCTATCCAACACCTCCTCTTCAGGTCCAGATGGGAGGACCAACACCAATGCGCTGAAGAAGATAATCCAAGGTAGGTCGAGGAAGAGGCTTAGTAAACAAATCAACAACATTATCTTTGGTAGGACAATACTCAAGCTGAATGCGACCTTTAGAAATCCAATCACGAACAAAATGAAAGTGAACATCAATGTGTTTGGATCGTCTTCGAAAAACTAGATTTTTGGCTAAAGCAATAGCACTCTGTGAATCTGAGTAGATGAGTGTCGGAGTAGATGAACATCCAAGGTGATTCAGAATTTGAGAAAGAGCATTAGACTTCTTTGGTAAGAAATAAACCCATGATTTGCGAGAGAAATCATCCACAAGAGGCATATAATACTTGGATCCACCAAGCAATTGTACTTCCATAGGTCCTGTAAGATCAGCATGAATAAGCTCAAGTATGCGTGTGGCCCTATGAGTAGCCTCCTCTGGAAAAGAAGCCCAATGTTGCTTTCCTTGAGCACAAGAAGAACAAATATGATGGCGAGGTTTCTGAAGCTTTGGTAGACCTGCAACCATGTCATGTGAGACAAGATGTTGCAAAGTAGCAAGAGGAACATGGCCAAAGCGGAAATGCCATAGATCACTATCTTCATTAGAAACAAGTGCTTTAGGAGAAGTAAATAATTGATGAAGATGAGACTCATGTGGTGGCAACTGTGCTATAAAAGTGCTTATATGATAAAGCCCAGCATTTTGATAACCATGTGCCACACAAGAAAGTGACTGTCTATCAATGATTTCAATCACTTCATCATCAAAGTAAACCCCAAGACCTTTAGAAGTAGCCTTAGAGATAGAAAATAAGTTGGCAGACATCTTAGGCACATGCAAAACATCATGTAAGATAGCATCTTTAAAAGAAACATCACTAATACCAATTACAGGGAGAGACGAAGCATCACCAATGTGTACTGATGATGACTTATAGTTTTCCAATAAGGAAGAACTATTCGTCATGTGAGAGGTAGCACCACTGTCGACAATCCACTCATCCGCAGTATGCATATCAAGATCTTTGATTACCACAAGTGAGGTGTCACATGAAGAAGTAGAAGATATAGCAACATATGCAATCTTAGTGTTACCGTCTTCCGTCTTGTCTTTGTTTTTGTCGTGAGAAGATGTTGATGTAGAAGAACCATTAGATTTGGATTCAAGTTCAGCTTTTATCTTCTTGGATGCCGCCTTCTTATCAAAACAACGATCCTCCGTATGGCCACTACATCCACAGAAAGTGCACTCCTTGGAAGAATCCTTTGATTTGTCCTTGTCGCCTTTGGTTGAAGAATCTTTAGCATTGGAATTAGAGCCTTGGCTTACAAAAACCGAGTCCGTTTTGTTTTGCTTGCGAGAGTAAGGCACTTATCATGAAGAAGACCCATAGTCTCTTCAAAGGAAGGGAAAGGAACTCGAAGAAAGATGTTATCTTTGAACGATTCAAAAGAAGAAGGCAATTTACCAACAAGTAGCTTGTGGATCGAATTGCTTACCAATGTACCAAACTCTTCAAGTTGCCGCTTGATTCGATTGAATTCTCCAAGCTTCTCCATTATGTTGTCGGATTCGAAGATAGAAAGCTTATCCAAATCTTCTTCCAACTCAGTCATCTTAACTGTTGAAAGTCTTCCATATTCCATTTGTATAGCGTGCCATAATTGTTGAGCCGTACTCCTTGTAGAGAGAAATTGAGACACAATCGATGTAGACATGCCATGCACAAGTAAAGCTTTGGCCCGTGCATCCATATCGGTTTGATATTGAGAAGGCACCATATGAGGAGAAGTGATTATAGACCACACCCCGGCGCTTTCCAAAAGAAGTTGCATAAACAAGGACCAAGTGTGGTAGTTGTTTGGGGTAAGCTTTTGTGAATCGGAAAGACTTGGAAGGCTAAAAAATTGAGTGAATGGGCTAAAGGGCTGATATGATTGAGTGGGGAGAGGAGTAGTAGTGAAAGTAGTAGAAGGAGGAATCATAAAAAAGGCATAGATGATGTAGGGGGATATACCATAGAGGGCATAGAAGTATGTGGATAGGAAGGCATAAAGGACAAAGAAGAAAGAGAGAAAGGATCCGTAGAAGGTAATGTTTATGACGGAAAAGAGAAAGTAGAAGCACCTACCGAAGAAGGAATTGCACCAACTTCCGTTGTAGTAGTTGCCGGTCATCCCAACCATCGTAGGAGATGTAGGATCCATAGTATCTTCAAGTTTACCTTTGTCTTTTGGAGTAGAGGACTTCCGAGATTCCATAGGGAGAGGAGGGTGGGAAAACACAAGGGAAGAAGTGTCGTACCTCCAAAAACGCAGCCAATAGATGGGCTGTCCACCAAGAAAGTATCTCCAAAATATGCACAAAGATAGTGCAAAAACGCACCCACAAAACGCAACCGATATATGAACCAATAGACTCCGTAGAAACCACCAAAAGAGGGCTGAGAATGTAGCCTTAGGTAGAAGGAGTATGGAGGAGCTGATTGTCCACAAAAACGCAAACACAAAGTGTGTAGCAAGGTGGAATTTTTAGTCGGTAGAAAGGTGTAGAAAAGAGGATGAATATGTACCTCAAAACACCATGAAGAGGGCTGAAGTTGATGATGAAAATGAAGCCAAGAAATCTCTCCACAAGAAGCCTCCAAAAAAACGCTACCGCATGTAGGGAAAACTAGTTGGCAATGTTTTCACCGCAAGTAGAGTTGTAGGACTCGGATTGAAGTGCTTTAAAAACACACTTATAGAGGATGGTAAGGGGCTGGTTTGAAGCCTCTTGCATCATTGAATGAGTGCAAGGATGATAAGTAAGGGCTTCTGCAAAAAACGCAAGCAAAATCCTGCATGCAGGTAGTCTGCAAAGAATAACTCAAAAACGGTGAGGAATTTGCAAAAACTTTCTTCTGCAAAGTTGTAGACCACGATGATTCCAGTAGGTCAAATGGGCACAATCCTCAAAAACGCATTTGTTTAGCAGAAAATCAAAGAATAAAAAACGTAATTGAAAACGAGGTTGTTGAAGAGGACTAGAAGTAGAGAGGAAGAAGGATAAGGAGGCTCTATGTGCGCCACCACCTTGCTCTGATACCATGTGAGAAAGAAGAGATGAGAGAAGAGACAATGTACTTAAGAACTCATCAATGAACCACTAGCCAACTTGATTAGAAATGAACTACAATGCCTCATATATATAGGAAAGTTCCTCCACCCTTTCCTCCACCCAAAAATGTGTGTAAATAGGAAAAAATGGAAATGAATGCTATAAATCCTAAAAATGCCTAGAGGCTAAAGAGTGTGCCACTAGCGTGACACCATCTGGAGATGACACCTATCCAACACATAGATACCCACTTGTAGTGTTTATGTGTGATAAATTCCAAACTAGTTAATTGTTGTGAGGAGAGAAAATTTGATAAAAGTATTCTCTTTTACACAAAAGCCATACAAATTAAAAGCTAGAAGTCCTAGAAAACATTTGAGGCATAGTTTTTTGGAACATTAGGAATTTTAGCCTTGACCTTAATGTTGACCCTAGGAGTACACGTGTAAAATTCCACTATATGGATGTGCGTACCTAAATACGTGTGTGCACCATGATTAGTAAATTATATGGGTTAATTGAATTAAAAAAGATAAATAGTAATAAGAAATTTAGTTTAAATTAATTGGCCGTTGGAAAGAGAGTAAAAATTAGCACTTCTAAGTGGTTAGACCTAGTATATACATGGATTGAAACACATGGTACACATGGAGTGGAACACCTAATAAATGATAAAAATTAAGGAAAATAAAATTTCCATTGAATCTAGAAGGTAGGATTTATCATAGAACCCTTGGCATTAGCTTGGATGCTGGGGAAAATATCACAAAAATAAGTTTAAATATAATGCACCTAGGCTAAGGGTTGTGTATTATTTAATAAAAGGGCAAGGGTCAAAAATTTAAATGAGTTATGGACTAAAGTTAAAGGGTTGAGAGAAAATCATGGGTTTCTATAATACCATATGGATTTTGGGCAAATGGTTTGTGAAAAAGGTAAGTAGTATTCAAACATGTGGTTTTTAGTAGATGATTTTGCTAAAGGAGTGGTAAGTTTACTATGTGATACTTGAGTTTACCTTAGTCTAGGCCACAATTTGAAATACATGCATCTGTTTAGCCCCTTTTTACTCAAGCGAGAGGGAGTTAACTTAGGTGCATGGTGGCTATACCATATTGGGGGGACCCTCACATGCATAAAGGAGGGTATTCCTCTATAAAAGGAACCCATGGCTCTTCATTTTTTCATGCCTCATTGAACGAGCCCCTATGATGGTATTTTGTGTAGTTACGCCTCTTACATCATTTATTTTTCCCCCTTATGCTATCTAGTATCCCTTATATTTCTTACATCATTTTTCTCCCCCTTACACTATCTAGTACCCCTAGTACATGTCATACTAGATATCTACATCACTTTTAGGATTTCTTCGGCACTAAAATTAAGGAGAAGAAGGGGAGTTTTTCTTGAGGATATTGGAGGTCTTCATAAGAACCACTTTTTGTAAGCTTAATTCATAAGTGCTTGGAGCTTTCAAATATTTGAATTTTGATAAGTACAAGTACCTTTTTACCTAGTATTTTCTTTTCTATTACTTTTATAGTAAATGAGGAATAGGATTTAATATCTTAAACATTTATCAAGTTCCTTAGGATGATTTTAAATAGCCTAGAATTGACCTTACTATAAAATATTAATATTCAATACTTGAGTTGATAATCAATTAAAGTCATAAGTCCTAATTCATGTATTAAATAGCCTTAAAGCAAATCGATACACAAGTATAGTAGCACTATGAACCTTAAGCCATTTTTGAGTATAGGTATTCCTTATAAATTTATCAAAAGGGTATGCATTTACATCTTAATTTTGGAGATTACCTAGATGCTTAGATTAAACTCTACCTAATATATAGGAAATGACCCTAGGTTATACAATTAATGGCTAGAAAATGAATGTGCTTGATGTGCACAAATCAAAATTTAGCCTAGTTCAATGGTTTAACCTTGAACCATTAAAGTATAAAAATTATATGTGCCTTTTTTATTCAAAATAGGGATGAAAATACTATCTTGAAATTCTTAGATAATTGAATTAACTTATCCCTTGATTTGTGTGCACATTTAGGTGTGATAATACCTAGTTTTGCTAAGTGCATATAACCCTTAATCCCAAATAACCCTTCAAATTAAGGTCAAGTAATTTTGTGGACCCATAGAAAAGTGGTTAAATTTTAAGGGCGATTTAAGTGATCAATCATGTAAAAATTATTTAGGACAAATCTCGTGGAATGTTAAGGCCATAAATCAACTTTTAGGAAATAAAACACACATTTATGTGCATATGTGAAGTACACATCTAGATTGTATATGGGGAACTTAATCTTTAGAACTATATAGGAAAAGATTTAGAAGAAAACGAGTCTTTTAAAATCTAACCAAGTGATAATTGAAAAGATACAGGGGAGAAGAGAGCTTGAGCTCTTGCAAGCACACACACACTCACAAAACCCTAAAAGAGAACACACAAGGTGAGAGGCTAAAAATCTTCTTCTTCTTCATACAACACTCAACACACCATATACGAAGATAAGGGTACACAATATGAAAAGGTACTCAACCAAATACATACTAGGGTTCTTTATAGTGTGAACCCAACTAAAATGAGCTAGTGCTATAACTATGCCAGTCTCTAGAATGGCTATCACACAGCCTGTCATCCCACTGGCCGCATATTACCCATGATCTCACCAACCATGCCAGTGGTGTAAGTGGGGGCCTATCCCCCAGGCGGGTCATCAGTGTCCACTGCCTCACTAGACGAGCTCGATATCTCAACACTCCCCCTCAAGCTCAACTCCATGTCATGTACACCAAGCGAAGCCCTGAATCTGGGAAGCTTCTCTGTACCCAACGCTTTGGTGAAGATGTCAGCGACTTGATCCTGTGTGCTGACATAAACAAGGTCAACATCTCCTACCAAAACCTTCTCTCTGACAAAATGGTAGTGTACTCTATATGCTTCATGCGAGCACGAAAGACTGGGTTCCTAGCCAACTGTATACTGCTAATGTTGTCACAAAAAATGACAACTTTTCTATCCCCACACTGATAGACCCAAATCTGCAAGTAGCTTTCTAAACCAAGCTACCTCACATGCTGCCATAGCAGCACCCCTATACTCGGCCTCTGTACTGCATAGAGCAACCGTAAGTTGCTTCTTGCTGCTCCAAGTCATAGCAGCACTCCCCAAAGAAAACATGAAGCCACTAGTAGATCTTCTATCTGAGATACTACTAGCCCAATCAGCATCTGTGTACCCATGTACACATATCTCTGTCCCAGTTTCATAAAATAGTCCACAATGCAAAGTAGACCTCACATACCTTAGTATGCGTCTCAATGCGTCCAAATGCGGCTTCCGTGGAACCTGCATAAACTGACTCACCAACCTAATAGCATAGTTCAAATCTGGCTTGGTGATCGTCATGTAGATCAAGCTTCCTACTATGTGCCTATATATAGTAGGATCCTCCAAAATCTCTCCTGAATATGGACTCAACTTGCCATTCTGATCCAATGGCACTGAGATAGGCTTACAGCCTATCATACCATACTTGGACAACATGTCCAAGCCATACTGTCTCTGTAGTAATCCAATACCATGTGGTGACCTAATCACCTCAATGCCCAAGAAATATCTGAGCTCCCCTAGATCCTTCATCTCAAACTTTTGTCTAAGCAAGATCTTTACATCAAAGATCTCTGCATCATGGTCCCCATAATGATCAAGTCATCTACATAGATGACAACAAGCACAACCCCTCTATCACTATGTCTCACATACAACGAGAAATCTGCATTGGCTACATGGAAGCCAATAGTGACAAGATATTCAAAAATCTTGTCAGACCATGCTCTTGGTGCTTGTTATAAGCCATACAAGGCTTTCTTCAACCTGCAAACATGCTCGGGGTGACTCACATCCTCATAACCAGGTGGCTGCAGCATATACATCTTTTCCTGCAAATCCCCATGCAAGAATGCATTCTTTACATCCATCTGATGTAAAGACCATTGCTTTGATGCAGCCACTGCTATCACAACTCTCACTATTGCCATCTTGGCAAAACTAGGCTGAAAGTTTCCTCATAATCAATGCCATATGTCTGTGCATATCCATGAGTAGGCTAGAGGTATGCCTAAATGGCTGGTGCAAACCTTGCGTAATAGTAAGATTGATGCACCTTTGACTAGTCGTACTCGTTCAGGTTTTCAGCATGCCTCTTATGCATCAGATTGTTATGCTTTGGCTGTGTCTAGTATGTGTGAAGAGGAAGAACCTCTTTCATTTGATGAGGCACAAAAATCAAAAAATTGGTTGGCTGCAATGCAAAGTGAATATGATGCTATAATGAAGAATGGTACATGGTCTTTATGTGATTTGCCTATTGGTAAAAAGGCCATTGGATGTAAGTGGGTTTTTAAGTTGAAACGAAAGCCAGATGGCAGTGTTGATCGCTATAAGGCTAGACTTGTTGCAAAGGGTTATGCTCAAGAAAAGGGCATTGATTTTGATGAGACCTTTGCTCCTACTTGTCGTATGACTACCATTCGTAGCATTTGTGCATTGGCAACTCATAATGGTTGGAATGTACATCAGTTGGACATAAAGAGTGCGTTCTTGAATGGAGATTTGCATGAGGAGGTGTATGTATCGCAGCCTCGTGGTTTTGTTCAAAGAGGGCAGGAAAACAAAGTGTGCAGGTTGAAAAAGGCTTTATATGGTTTAAAGCAAGCTCCACGAGCTTGGTATGAAAAGATACATGCATATTTGACTGCACATGGTCTTCAGAATAGTCCAATAGAAAGCACTTTATATGTTAAATGTGTGGATGATGTACATCTAATCATTGCTCTCTATGTCGATGACATGCTGCTCACAGGACCAAATGAAAGTCATATTGCTGATTTTAAGGCTGATTTGAATGCCTCTTTTGAGATGTCAGATTTGGGACATTTGCATCATTATTTGGGGATACAATTTAAGCAGTGTGATGGAGGTATTGCTTTGTGTCAGACAAAGTATATTGAGACATTGTTGTGGAGATTTGGCCTTGAAGACTGCAAGCCTATTGCTACTCCAATGGAGACAGGTTTGAAGTTGAGTCTTCATGATGCTGGAGATCACTTTGATGTCACACTCTATCAGACAGTTGTTGGTTGCCTCATTTATGTATGCATTACGAGGCCGGACATTCAGTTTGCAGTCTCACAGGTGAGCAGGTTTATGCATAGCCCAGGGTCTCAGCATTGGAAGGCAGTTAAACGCATCTTTCGCTACTTGAGTGGCACCATACATCTTGGGTTGTTTTATCCCGATTTACATGCTTTTGGGACTCAGATTGGGCTGGTTGCTATGACACAAGAGTGTCCATAAGTGGTTTTTGTTTCATGCTCGGTAGCTCATGCATATCTTGGTTGAGCAAGAAGCAACCTCCTACTGTGGCCACTTCTAGTTGTGAAGCTGAGTACAGGGCAGCTTTCACAGCTACGGTTGAGTGTGTGTGGCTCAGACGGCTTATGGCTGACTTGGGTGTTGGACAGGAGTCTGCCACCTCTATCTTCACTGACAGTCAGAGCACATTGGTAGTTGCGAGAAACCCAGTTTTTCATGCTCGCACAAAGCACATTGAGGTGCATTATCACTATGTCAGGGAGAGACTCTCAGCACCCAAGAGAGATCAGCTTGGCCTATGTGTCAACACAGGACAACCTCGCCGATCTTTTCACAAAGGCGCTTCCTCGTGAGAAGTTCGAAGCTTTCTGCAAAGCTTTGGGCTTGCTCCCCTTTGTGGACTGATCTACTTCGGGCATGGCACTCCCCTATACATGAGTGCCAGCTCTCGTTCACACCATCACTCCCAGGGGGGATTTGTTACCATATATATATAGGCAATGATGTGTGTGAACACACTTAGGACCTCCGGGGCACTTTTTCCCTCTTTAGGAGGTTTTTCCCCCCGGCTTGTATATACGCCCATCCTTCTAGGGCTATCTTATCTTTTGTACATTGACACAATCTAATACATTGTGTGTTGTGTGCATTCTTGCTTCTTCTTCTCCAAGCTTTGTGTGCTTTCCTGCAACCCTAATTCCAACAAGAACTCATTGGAGAAGTACTCTCCCCCTCCATCTGACCTTAGGCACTTTACATATTTCCCTGTTTGCTTTTCAGCCATAACTCTGAAATTCTGAAAATGAGTGAACACCTCACCCTTCTCCTTCATGAAGTATACCCACACTTTTCTTGTATGGTCATCAATAAATGTCACATAATACTTGTAGCCTCCCATAGACATGGTCTTCGTAGGACCCCATACTGTGGATCATCAAGATTTTCTATACCTTGTCAAGAAACCTTGCATAATTGGGCAAATTACCCACCACCGGTTGTTGCTATTGATGGAATTTGACATTACTGTCATAGTGAGAAAAGGTTCACAATATGTATTTGTAGGTCACGTATCAAGAATACCTAATGGAGAACCTGCCACCACTGGTGTTAATGAGACAAACTACCAGATGCTATGCTATTTAAGTAAGTTAGATTTGGTACTGAAATGGATTGAAGAAATCTCCAAATATCTTGCCTATGGATTTTCATAGGACAAGCCATTAAACAAGAATAAGATGCAACGACTTATTAAGTTGGTAGCACCTTACTAATTGATAATAGCTTTATGGGAATTAAAATTTGCTTCTTCTAGGTTTCCTCTTTTGGGATCTCCCTCCTCCTACTTTTATTAAAACCCACATGGGTATTAAGACTCCCTTGGTCAACAACTCTCCTATCCTTAAATGTGTCAACTTTGGCTGATCTTAATCAACTCTTAGGTTTTAATCAACTCTTAGGTTTATTTATCTATGCATTATTTTTTGCTCTAGGAAATCCAATTCTTTATGGAACTTAGGAAAATCCCTAATCCAATATAAATTAATTTTTTTTCGAAATCTATGGTCTTGGCATAGGGGGTGATATCATGGGAATCCTTCCACTTAAGTTTCCTTGCCAGGTTTCTCAAGGTCAAAGGAAGAATCCCATTCAAAAATATTTTCAAAACTTAGCATTCTCTCTCGAATATAATTTTCTCTCTTAAGCTTTTTCACCTAACAAAATGCAAGAAGTTTTCCATTTAGGCTTGAGGAGGGATCCAACTAGACTCTTCTTCTACCACTTTCCTTTTACATTTAACTTGCATAAATGAAGCTTTAAACTAGGACCCACTCCAAAATAAGAAATATGCTCCCCCTCCATCATCACATTTTCAACACTCCCATGCATGCCCCCCCTATAGTCTGAGTCACATTGCAACTCGACTAGACTAGCTATCCATGACAATGGATAGCTATCCATGACAATGGGGTAGATTTACACACAAAGTAGGAGTTCGAGGTTAAAGAAATTCTCTATACATAGCTCAATAACTCATGGAAAGCTCAAGAGCACACAAAACATCTCCACACAAACAATTTAATGAAGAACACCACCAATTTGATGAAAATTAAAGAGCCACAAATTCATTAGGAAAATTTGGACTGAAAAAAGAGCTCTCTAAGAAGAGCCATGTCATTACTTTTTTAGAAAAAAGGGGACCATGGTGAACCTTATGTATCTTACATCAAAACCTCCACATGTGACATAGTGTAACGATGATATAGTGTCAGTGACCTTGAATGGTCCTGGAAAGAAATATAGCTAGTGTCAGACCTCCATTTTGCAGTTTAAGAGAACTTTTGTTATTTTTTGGAATTGGTTGCTCTTCTCATTTGTGAGGAGATGAATATTGGGGAAGGTTTATTCTCTCAAAATTCACATGAGTAGACCTTCTACTCAGGTGTCAGGTAATGGCAGAGGTAGATCAAGCCATTACCTATACCTGAGTAGAACAACCGGAATCTAATGTAAAAAAAAACAAGTGGAAAAGGCCACTCTAGAGGCCTAGGTGGTTAGCACAAAGGAATCAAAATGCAAATAGAATAGAGTGCTATTACTGTGGGCAAACCAAGTCACATGATGGTAAAGAATTTCTATAAATAGCATAATATTATCAAAAGTGGAAAGTTGTAGCAAGGTAACCTATGTATCATCCAATAAACACGATGATGATAGAAGTGAGAAATTGTGTCTGATGTAGCACATGTTCAATTACATAACACGAGATGTGTCAGGATCAGGAGGTATTTGTTATATAGATTTTGGCACCTCTAACCACATCACCAATCACGGTGGTGAGTGGTTTAGAGATATACAAAAAATAGAAAAACCAGGCTCTGAAGAAACACTTGATGACATTACACAACCCGTTGTGCATGATGATAAAGTACCACTGTCTATGAAGGATATGCTACTGGCACAGTTGGTGAGATTATGGTTAATATGCTGCCACCAGTGGGATGATAGGCTGTGTGGTGGTAGCCACATTTAGATTACTAGAGTATGGCATAGTTATAGTGCCAACTCATATAGTCAGGTTTACACTATGGGGGACTGACCACTATATGTTATAGTAGGAGAGTAATTTTCCTTTTTATATGTACTCTTATCTCTTAAGGGAGCAGAGGAGAATGAAAGTAGGGGCTTTGTTCTTCTTGTAGTTAACAATATGTCATCTAGTGGTGTAGCTTAAAAACTTGATTAGTTTACTACTCTTTTAAGCTAACCACACATGGACCAATTTTTGGAGAGTACATGTAGGTCTTTGTGCTTCTTACATGGGCTGCAACGTATCACATGTATAACATCAATATCTCCTATTTGATTTTTAAACCTTAAATACGGGGTACTTGAATTTCATAATTGGGCCTCATATGCTTAGAAAGGATTATAGTTTATTTTATAGAGAAACTTAAATAGGGGATTTTTATGAGTTTCATGCACGTAGGTGATGTCCCCTTTCGATAGAAAGTGAATTCCCTAGGAACCATGATGTGCTATAAATATAATACTATGTCATACAAGACATGGGTGAAAAGGTCTCATAATAATCTATGCCGTTATCCTGAGCATAACCCTTTGCAAAAAACCTTGCCTTGTAGGTGATCAATGCTACCATTAGCCTTACTCTTAAGCTTATAAACGCACTTCTAATAAGGAAAATTTGCCAAATACCAACTGTCATTTTTAAGGATTGAGTCGCTCATCTAGCATCCATGGCTCATCCAGCATCCACCGTGACCTGCATTTAATGAACATTTTCATGTGCTTCCTCAAAGAAAACATGTTACTCTTCATTTCATATAGTGGCAATGAGAGCATAATCCATAAAAGAATAAGATTCATTATGAGAACATGTGCGTGTCGTCCTACTAGGTAAAGGAGTAGCTAATTTGCTATCTTGCAATGTTTACACTAGCTATTTTGGCATTTGAATGCCTAAAATATGGCTACCCTTTCCTTATCTACTAAATCATCCATTATTACCTCATCAATAGGCTGATCTGTAGGTTGAAATTCTGAGTTTTTTACTAGTATAGGCTAATTTGTACAAAACCTTGTTGAGCATTTATTTATTCCATATATGGCTCCCTTGCATTGTATAAAGGGAAAAGTGTATTAAAGATGTCCAGTGAGCATACATTTTGTTATTTTTTACATTAAAAAGAATGGGTTGAATTGATTTCTTAACAAAGACATCTCTCCTCACCAAAACCTTCCTTATGGCCAGATGATGGTAGAGTCTATATCCTTTTTTTTAAGTTGTATCGTACAAAAATGAATTTTATTGCCTTATCATCCAAATTAATGCATTGTTGTTCATGCATAAGAGCGGGAAGATAACCAAAAATACACAAATGAAGCACAAAGGGCTTCCTGCCATTCTAAGCTTCACAAGGGGAAAATGTTTATAAGGCCTTGGTGGAGCATCTATTTAGCACATAAGTGGCACTCATAATTACCTCTAACCAAAAAACATGAGGTAAATCATAGCCTTTAACCGTCATCTCCATGAGAGGTATGCTCTTCCTCTCATGCCACACCATTTTTTTTGAGGTGTGTAAATCAATTTGCATTGATATTTTATGCCTATTTTAGCCACACACACACACACACACACACACACACACACACACACACACACACACACACACACACACACATATGAAATTCCTTTTATGTATATTCCCCCCCTTAATTTGTATCAAGGGTGCTAAATTTACATCATGTAGACACATTTCAGCCTTAGAAACAAAGTATCTTGCTTTCAATGGATACACCCAGGTGTGCTGGGAGTAGTCATTAATAAAAGTCACAAAGCATAGATATTCCCTAATCAATGGTATCCTCATAGGACCATATACATGACTATGTATAAGCTATAATTTGATGTTTGATGTGCCATTGCATTTTGCACAAAATGCACCCCTCACCACATACATTTTTAATAGGGGCCTCAAGCTTTGGTAACTTTGACACCATCTCTTATCTTTTAAGATCCAACAAACTACCAAAATCAAGTGACCAAAGTGGGCATGCCATAGCTCTACATAATTTCTAGCACATGTGCTAGTAGTTGAACAAGCATTATGTGCCAATCTCTCATACTTGTCCAACATGTCCAACATATAAGCTCATATGGGGCTTAGTATACCAGATACCACAGTGTCCATCACTCCTATAAAAATCCCATGGCTTAGAGTATTGGATACCGCAATGATGTCTCTATCACTCTAATCATGAATTATAGACCTATTATCAACAAATCTGACCTCTAGACCTGCCCTAGCAATGGGCAAAGGCTGATATTAAGCTCTTTTTAATGCCTAGAGTAAACAAGACTTTTAAGATAGTGATTTCCCCACCATTTGCAGCAATGAGCACAACCTTACCAACTCCTTTCTCACTAGATATGACGAGTTAAGAAATAATGCACCTTTTTATGGAAAGTGCACCAATTCCTGTGCATCCCTGCTATCCCACATGGCTTGTTCCACTATGGGAGGTGTAGAGGCATGTCATAGTTACGTCTAATAGTATCACCATCTAAAGTACATGTATTATCATGCACTGGCAACATAGGGTGTTCCTCAATGCCAATAACAACATTCAAAAGCCTTTTGGCAATCAATACATGACGCATCATATAGGACCATAACAAATAGTTGCTCTTGTCAAGCGTATTCTATGTGGAAAACATCCCAAATACATCACTACCTACCATTTTAGCCTACAAATAACAAATCTTTGACATAAAATGTAAATGTGCCAACTACCTACTATGCAGGTACTATCAATGCTCACTAAACATATCCAAGATAGCTACAAGTAGATCACTGATGATGAAGAAGCCTGCAAAGTGTATGAAAAATGGCAGAGTGTAGTGTGTAAAAATGTTACTAGCAGGAATACAAAAATCGATGATAATGAATGGCAATGTTTTCAAAAGTTGTTGATGACAAGCTCAAAGATGAGATGTTGATGATGGTGATAGCCATGTATGTACACTAAATATATGCACTCAAGTGCAAAAAACCTAATATCAAACAAAGAGAGTTTGAACTAACACTCCCTTGAGATATATGTGAAAACCTTCTAGCATGCGAATGAGCCCCAAAATGCCTTAAGATGTGTAAAAATGCTATTGGCATAGTTTATAACCCAATAGGGTATACCTTCTCCACCTCTACGAGGATAGATCAATCTAAGACAATCAAGATGACAAGGGGATGAGGGCCAAGAGAACCTTCTCTAATACAAATTATTGGAGTGGAGACAAAGGTAACAACACACACAAATAGGCACAGCAAGCAACGAGAGATAGAGAGGAGCATAACACTCAAAGTAGATTGATGAGAATAAGTAAAGATTATAAGTTAAGTGACGGTTGATAAGGTCACTTACACACACCTATAAGAGATGTACACACGCTTGGAAAAAAAAACCTCCTAAGGAGCAAAAAAATACCTCAGCCCATTATTGACCTATGTCCACACATCATTGTCATTTGAATGGCTATATCTACAATAATGATAAAGGAAAAATCTGACGATTACAAAGTTGATGGAGAAAACCTCCAATTTAATGAGAAGAAAAGTTGATGAAGAATCTAATGAAGACCAACAATTTAGTGAAGATCAAAGTTGCTAAAGAATTTGATGAGTGATGATTAAAGAGCTACAAACAAACCACAAGTCCATGACGATGATGACATTGATCTTGTCAACGATGAAGGTTTATTGATCTTGATGAAGATTTTGATATGCTGCTTGATGTGCTAATTAGATCCAAGTTGATGTGGATCCTAGTGTTGGTGATGAAGCCTACATCACATTTATAAAAGAAAATTTACTAAAGTTGATAAGCCCATGCGAACTTCCTCTAATTTGAGGATCAAGCCCCTAGTGTTGGTGATGAAGCCTACATCACATTTATAAAAGAAAATTTACTAAAGTTGATAAGCCCATGCGAACTTCCTCTAATTTGAGGATCAAGCTCCTCAACGCTAACATGGGTTTTAAACCAAATCAATAAACATGAAGTAATGGCCATAAAAAAGAAAACATCACGTAACCTACTCCCCCCCCGTTTTGTTGCACCAAGTAGAACATGGCTCTTGCTGTGCACGAAAGGAACATGCTTGTCCACCACATAGTGCCAAATCTCTTGGTCGTGTGCCGTGTTTTTTGCTCTATCATGAAGGTGGAGCTACTTTTGCACGTCTATTTTACAAGTGAGTGGAGAAAACAATGTTGCCTCCACAAGAAAGCATTGCCACTTTGTTAGAATGCTTGCTTGTTGATTTTGTTGTAGCCGCCAAGCTATGAGATAGGACTATGTCTTCTTACATGTTTGCAGCTTATATCACAAGTGTTGTTGATGATGCGACAAGGAAGGACAACACCCACCCACCCCCACTTCTATTATGTTTCGCTACATCCATTGGCTATCGTCCTACTTGAGGAGGGTAAGTAATCGATGTTAGCGAGGCTAAAACAAAGGTAAAGCGTTCACATCATGCATAATTTTATAATTTTGGGTCAAAGTTTATATTGCCTAAATATAGTAGGTCAATCACCAAATTTAATTGAATCAGAGTCAAATCCTAGTCTAGTTCATGGTCACTGGTGTCCGTGATATCAAGGGTAGCACATAGACAAAGTCTAGGAAAATTTCTAGGCTTTGATAAGGAAGTTTAAGCTTATGAGCATGCAATCACGTCAAAGGTGGGGCACTTGAGGTGTGTTCATGCTAAAGACTCATGTTAGTTATAACCTCTATAGGGATGCCCATTATTTTATTGCATGATATTTTATACCAAGATTAATGTGTTTAATCAGATGTGTGCGCTAATTAATGTGTTTAATCAACTGTGTGCACTACACCCCATTGACTAATATTGTTTTGGATGATTGAGTGGCGGATTATTTGTTAATCGCAGGTGGAGCATGTGATAGACCACTATGAGATATTATTTTTGTAAGGCTAAGGCCTCAAACCTTTGTACATAGCAACTAGTATTATACTTTTGGTAGGCCCGAGACTTTATATTTGTAGCTTGCTATACTTTTGTAAGAACTTTAACGCTCAAAAACTCAAAAGGCACTTGGAGTTATCAAACTTTTAATACATATAAATATGCGTGAGTGATACAAGGGGCTACACTCATCTAGGGGAGATTCAACCCAATCTTGTGTTGACGGTGATCTCTTTCTTATCTTTAAGCTCTCTTGTATATATTTAATTGTTTATATAAGGTTAATGTTTTTAATTTGTTCTTCCTAGTCTATGGTTTTCTTTAATTTTTGTGCTGGAGAATTAGAATTCTTCTCCAAGTGTCATAAAGATCCTAACAACTCAATACAATTAAGGTAGATTGGCATCTACAATCAACCAAAGACGGATATAAGCACAATCAAGCTGGTACAGGTATGAACCACCCACACTTATCTTATCCATTTGTAGATGAGTCAATTTCTCTACTTTATAATTGCATTATCCTATACTTTGTGTTGTTTTCTCACTTTCCCTCTTGCTAATGGTTCTCTATCCATTTGTAGATAAGTCAATTTCTTGCTGCTCTTCTCTATTCTCTATGATTAGCTTGTACCATTGTGTCCGTTAGAAGTGACTTAGATTTCCTTTTGACTTCTTGTTTACAGGATTTGATTAGCTTAAGACAAAAAGAAAGTGAATTGAGTGAGTGCATGTGGGATTAGGTTAAGGCAAAAAAGAAAGTGAATTGATTTGTTGATGGCTTCTGCCATGAACAAATCATGGCTTCTAGAGTAAAAAAAGAACAACTCTCTCACAGTAAGTAGTACCTTCGTACTTGGAGTAGGGATAGCCTTCTAGTCCTCCTAGCCTTTCTACTGACCTTACTCTCATTTCTCCAACTCTAAGGCGCTCCTCGCCTTCAACAGGAATGCTAGTTGTTTACCACTATACTAGCTCATCTTTGTCAATGTGCATCAACTAGCTGCACCTATACCTGTGCACGGGCCAGGGATAGAATTTTGATTCATGGGAGGGAGGCCATAGCTGATTAAGCTGCGCAATATCTTCACTAAGCACAAATCCTCATAAATTAGAAAGGGTGGTAGTAAGGATTGTTGAGAAAACGTGGTGCTCATGATAGATCAAGTGTGTGGAGAGGAGAGACTCAAAAAGTACAAGAACAATATCTTGCTTATTAAGTTGTTTATGAATACAACTAGGCCTTACTCACATACAAAATGCCTCATGGCCTCACCTTTAAATAGGTGAACAAGTGGACCTCAAGTCCATTCACACTCACACCCTTCTCTCACCCTTCTACATAACCTTAGTCTCTTAATACCCCCCCCAATACCAACTATGGAAGGATGGAATAGGTGGTATTGGACCATAGGATGCCTTTATAACATTAGACGTACAAGGTTTGGAATATAGGTGTGATTATCTAGGATTTTACAAGTATGTTCCTAGAGCCTTAGAGGCTATTACATTGATGCCTTCTAAGTCTTTATTTGTTGTCGATGAAGATGTACACCTCAATGATGGTGCACCCCACTTTTGTGTTTGCTTGACTTCTTGTAGATGACATGCTTTAGACATACATGCCATTGCTTCCACCATATGCTTTCTACCTTGACCATTCTCACACAATGATCAAAAGCAGGCTGCCACCCTTGCTTTAATGGTTTGCTTTTAGATGGTCCTCCAACATGCTTGATGCTTCCTTGAATAATATATCTCCTCCATGAGTAATGAGGTAGATTTAAATAGGGAAGGGAAAGGGAGGGTCTTACCACTTGCCTTATGGATTGGTCAAGGATAGTGTCTACTCCACAATTACAATAGCTTTTATGCATGTTGGTTAAATGATACCCTTTAGGGTTTGAAGTTACAAGGTTAATGAGAGTGAGTAAGTGGTTGAGGTAAATGCTCAAACCAATAAGGTTGATCATCCTTGGCTCAAGAAGGAGAGGGCATGGCTCATAATGTTGCCAATGCCTCTTACAAAAACAATGCCAAAAGATGTTTAAAATCATGACAAACAACAAGGTAGAGCATTTAGGGATGCTATGCTCAACCTTACAACTCATCTAATACGATGAAAATGCAGAATATGCAGCGGAATGAAATGCCTTGGGCTTGGGAAACGAGAACATATGGCTTATGGCATGCCTATATCTCTTACAAACAAGGGCCTCAAGGGTAATACACATAAACATTGAAGATGAACACTTAGTGTACATGTGTTCAAGTTTAAAAACACTCAAAAATTTGAGTTTGATGAAAAAACCAGAATTCTTCAACCTCTTTAGCTTATGAGATGAAGACTATTGGTTCATGGTTGCACCATTTCTCTTTGGAAGAAGCGGTTGATGATGAAGACTTGAATGTGGCACTTATGGTGTGTGCCCGGCCTCCATGTTGATGAAGAAGAGTCTCCTTAATGTAAATGACCTCCTTCTTTGATGGTTAAGATCACCTTAGTGTTAAGCAACACTTTGGTTGATGATTAATATCACCATTAGTGTGTATAAAACATAATTAGTGCTAAAAAGTATATTTTTAGTGTAAAATAACACTTATTTTAGTGATTAATTTACCATTAGTGTTTAATAATACTATTAGTGTTTAAGAACACTTTTCCTTTGCTGGATTAATAGAGTAATTAGTGTTAAACAATATAATTAGTGCTTAAAAGCACACTTTGAATCACTTTGAAAGCTTAAAGTTGGTGTTGATGCTGAAGCTTGTTGAGCATGAGGCTTATGGCTACCTCATGTGGATGGGAGCTCTTCAAAATCAAGAAAGAGATCAGCTACAAGCATTCACAACACCATTTGAGTGATTAAAGCAAGGGGGTGATGATATGAGCAAGAAAAATCACCAAAAATCAAGCTTTAATGGAAGCTTGAGGGGAAGAAAAAATGGCGCCTGGTCTTTTGCTTCCAGCCGACGCTACAGTGGATGAAATGCTGTCATATTTGAGCTGTAGACCCTCTACTCATTGGGCTACAATAGCCCTAATACCCCTTCTCTTATGGTGGTCTATAGCCGGGCTATGGCTGTACGACCACAGCTGCGCAGGAGACTGGCCGTCGACCTGCTGTGCAGACGAAATGCCGCGGCGCAGTGTAGAGTTTTCCAACAATTGCTGGTACGACCTGATGCGCCCACGAGTCCTTTACACCTTCCTTGAAGAAAGCTTTGAAAGATATTGCCTCTACAGCCTGCTGGAAGGCCTCCACCATGAGAGGGTTGAGCTCCACACAAGGAAGATAAGCAAAAAATGGATATTTTTGACCTATTCTACACCACAAGTGATTCAAATCACCTAAGCTCTAGATACCATGTTGAGAAGACGTGGTGCTCATGATAGATCAAGTGTGTGGAGAGGAGAGACTCAAAAAGTACAAGAACAATATCTTGCTTATTAAGTTGTTTATGAATACAACTAGGCCTTGCTCACATACAAAATGCTTCATGGCCTCACCTTTAAATAGGTGAACAAGTGGACCTCAAGTCCATTCACACTCACACCTTTCTACATAACCTTAGTCTCTTAATAAGGATGGTATTGCATTGTGTGTAATAGGTGTTCAATGCTCCTTAATTGGCCCACTCCACGTCGACAAGACAGCAGCAATTTAGGCACAGCTCTCACACGGGGCTCCCTCTTTTATTATACGTGACATCTGGGGTATGATTAATAGTTTGGGCAATCACTACGTTGAGCGACGATATCATGAGAGGAGCGGAAAGGGCACGCGGCCGCGATCAGCAGGCTGGAGGACTCTGTCGAAGCTCAGAGGCTAATATACCAAAAACAATATATATATATATAGAGAGAGAGATATATATATATATATATATAGAGCTGACGTGTTTATTAACAATTTACGTCATCATAGTAGTATTTTGATATTGCACACACCAACTACAAGAGCAGCTCCACTAGTGGCGGCGCCCAACCAACCAAAGTCCCCCAACGCTCTCACCGAAGACGCGCGAAATTTCCATCGTCACTGTCGTTGGATAATAGGAGAAAGTTGTTTCAACTTGCGTTGTTGTTTCATTCTTTCACTGTAGTGCCAGCCGCCACTTGCAACGGGGGTCGCTTTGGCCGAGTGGTTAAGGCGTGTGCCTGCTAAGTACATGGGGTTTCCCCGCGAGAGTTCGAATCTCTCAGGCGACGCGACCCGTTTGTTTTTTAACATTATTGTTAAAGTATAACGTGCTCACGGACTGTACGTGTGTCTGTAGAAGGTATAATAACATGCCAATAGAGTGAAATATTAGTTAGTATACCTGAATAAGAATTTCTGTATATTACATTTGTGGTGTCGAACATCAACACTAGTGGTGGAGTGACACCATTTCTGTAACTCTTGGGATTTACTCGTATATTTATCATTATTTTTCAAATTTTAGGGACTTTGGATGCGCGCTTTAGGGAAATGGTAGGTTATCAAAATAGGGTTCTAGGCACCCTTGGCATCATTTCGAGCAGTTCCGGACACACCAAGGAACACACGACCTAAGATTTGGATTATGCGAGGGATGTGCCTACCATCAGGTCATTGGGGCCCAACTATTGGAGTGTGTTCACATCATCATTAAAGAGGATGGACAAGTTGTTCTTGTAATTTAGTGATCTTGCCAAGTTATTAAAGTGCTTTTGGACCGAGAGGACAACTCTATTATTCATGTGGATACGCCTTTTGGTAGGTGCCTATTGGAAAGATGATCTTGCCAAGTTATTAAAGTTCTTTTGGACCGAGGACAACTCTATTATTCATGTGGATACCCCTTTTGGTTGGTAGTAGGTGCCTTTTGGTAGTAGGTGAAGAGGTTAGAGCTTGGAGTTGGTGTGGCTAAGGGTTATAGTGGTGAAGAGGTTAGAGCTTGGAGTTGGTATGCCAATGATGACATGGACACATTGTGGCAGTCGCGACGCAACACATCCAATTTATCACCCCTCCATAGGAAGCCCAGAAAGTCACATCTAGATCTTTCACATTCATTTGCTAAAATGTCCCTCACCATTCAAGACGACTCCTGCTCCATTGACCCTTAAATGCTCTGCATTGTCCGAGTTTGCCTACTCCATGCCCAAGTCAAAACCTTCCATCTACAATCTCTTTAGGGTCACCTAAATGCTATGACATAGTCCATTTGATTTAAGCATCCCCTTTCCTTGATAAGATCGGGCTCACAGCCTTCCACACAACTAGTCACGATGGGGCCCGGATCCCTTAATTACATTGAGTCCTACCACAATACACATAATTTAGGGGAGGTTGAGATGTCGGATTGGTCCCTTCATCGGATCCTACTAATCAAGGATCTCGTGTGTGCAGAGCCCAGTGGGAAGGAAATCATGACCAAGCTTCGACACCTAATCACCAACGATGGTCTCAATTCCAATGGGGAGGATAAATTTGACCACAAAGTCATCCCAGAATGGGTGCCACACCGATTGTTGTGTGCTCACCTTTCTCACTCACCAGAAGGCACAAGACCTACCATCCTCCAAGCTACTTTCTAGCCAACCGACCAACTGAGCCAAAGCCTCCATAGCCAACAACTACTGAGCTCCAAAGCTCTTGCAAAGAACTCGACACTACGTACATATGCTCACAAAGATCCTTTGTCATGCCATTGACAAAGAGCTTCCCATCCGTGTGCCTCGCCTAGCCCATTCATGCCTTGTGGTGCCACATTCCATTGACACCCCCAAGTCCCAACCTCTTCCAAAGAAACATAAAGGAGAGCCATCCTACATTCCATATGTTTCTTCCCCAAGGCCCACAAACAGAGGAACCTTCAACCAGCCCCCCACTTGCCTTCACCATTGGCTCCAATTGAATGATTGATGATGATCTTGTGAATATTTGAGAATACATGTTTGGATTTCCTTGTGGTCATTTGAGAGAGTTTCTTTTGATCTGCTATTTGTTTTCTTCATCCGCTCATCAAGATTGAGGCTTATTATGTGTTACACAATCTTCTTTGAATATTCAAAGGATCAAATTGTGTGAAATCAAGGTTTTCTTCTATGTTTTGGTTCAATTCTATGTTTTATGAAAGGAGTTCTTTTGGTGATGGCTAACTCTGGTTGAGTTGGGCTTGGGAGGGCAGTTAGCTTGAGTTAGGGTTGATTCTAAGTCATCCAGGCATCATAATGATCAACAGGTGGTATAGAGATGTTGTTCTAACTAGTATTAGTTGAGGGAAAGTGATTCTGTACATTAGCTAACAATTCTGAACCTGTCTGAGGACAACTGTCAGAAGGCTTACTATTTTATAGTGTTTTTGAGGAATCAATTTAACACGGTAGGTCAGCTGATTGCTTCTGAGGCTTGGAGCTGGTGTTGTTTAAGTGCTTTGAGGTCCCTGTGGTCAGCTGACTCTCAAAGGAGTAAGAATCTGTGTAAGCTAGGTCAGTTTGGTTAGTTGGCTAGAGGCCCATTCGAAGGCAGTTGTGAGCTCGTAGCAACAATCAGCAAAGAACCTAGAAGGTCATATGTTGCCTAGTTAAGAAGTCTCTGAGGGATTATAGCTGTCAAAGGACACTTTAGGAAGTGTCAGAATTATTGTTGATATATAGCTGTCAAAGGACACTTTAGGAAGTGTCAGAATTATCGTTGACTTCGGGAGGCAGAACAGCTGTGTAGCAGAATTCGAAAGCAGAGACTGCAGGAGGAAGGTCAGAAGACAATCAGAAGAGGGTTAGCATGACCATCAAGAAGGCCTAGGGAGTGTGGATATTCATTCCGCGGACACCGGAGAGACATAGAGGACATTGGAGAATCAAATCTAGACTGGGAGAGACATCCGAATTCAGAGACAAGTGACAGTAAGTGTTCTGACTTGTTTGGGGCAGCCAAGAGAGTATATTGTCAGACATAGGTTAGCTGAGGGCAGCTAACCTATGTTTGAAAGGTTTTAAGATCTGTTTGTGAGGCTATCGGATGGGGGAGAACACCTTGGGATTCTGAAGAGCAGATTACAGATAGGATATAAAAAGAAGTCTTTGGAGGCAGGATCTGAGAATTTCTATGTCCGTTGGGGGTGTGTATGGTCAGCTAACAGTCAATTGTGGTCAGGAGAGGATGTTAGGTAATAGATCAAAGACACTGGAGGTGACCATAGAGGACAACTGAGTCAGCTGAAGTCATTAGGGTGGCTAGGAGGGTAGTGAAGTATCCCTTTAGGGAAGCTGAGGGACCCACGAGATAGAAGATGGGTGGTGCCTACTACTGGTGTTGTTCTTGATGGGGTTTGGTACTAGTGATAGACTCCTCTCATGGTGGTGTGCTTCAGATGGAGCTATAGAGGCAGTGTTTCCTGAAGCCATCAGCATGACATGTGCAATATGTTATAATTGGATTCTTCATATCGCCCGTCCTTCCATGTAGCATTAGGAGAAATTCAGGCTCCAAATGGGTCGTTTAAGGGCTTTCTCTCTCATCCTGGAATCCCAAAAAGTGCAAAAATAATATTATTATATTGGGTTTATCTCTCTTGTTTTTGAATCTAAATTTGCCTTTTTTCATATTTTCTAAAGAGATTCAATGCTTATTTTATTCTAATGTGCTTAAATTATACTATGTAACTTCAACCACTGCGAGTAAAATTTATAAATGTGAAAAGCTAGTACTGTATAAAGTAAGAAAACAAGTACGGAGATATTTCTGACATATGTAACTATGCAACTATATTTCTGACTTAAGTACAACATGGAATTAGAAGATGTTGATTGGAAATATTGGCATTTTTAAAAAAAACTCAAATATAGCTTGAAACCAACTTAGTATTTTAAAAAGTTCTTTTTTTCACCGTAATTAGACATGCGTAAGTTCTATTCTAGTGCATTCATGAAGTTATGGTGGTTGTGATTGGGTGAGTTGTCCTCATTCATTAGCCACTCTTCTCCATTTGAATTTCCCTCCATTCGAATCTTCAATCTCTCAAGGAAGCCTCTAAGCTTTCACCTTAATCTCATCTTTCCTCACATACTATTTATGCATGGACAATAATGAAGAGAGATTTGGCTTTCTCGTGCCTTCAAGTGGAACCAAAAATTCATATTTACCTTCATTGATTTTCTATACCCGATTATTTTGCTACCAAGAAGTGTTATTACATCAAGAAGTGTTGCTATAATGCTCAATGGAGGTATGGACATGTTAATAGGACATTAATTTTTATTTTATTTGAAATGTAAGTGTTTAAAATTAATGATAATATTTTACTACATTGTATATTTTTGCAAAGAAAGGAGTTAATTGTAATTCAGTATTATTTTATGGTATGTAGAACATCAGAGATAATTCTAAGAAACAATTTATACATGTGAACCTGGATGATGAGTATGCTCCTCTCTAATAAGAGAAAAGAGGCTTCTAAGGTCAACCCTTATGTAATGCAATAGGCTAGGAAATTAGGGAGAAAGCATGTTGATATATGGGTGGAAGGATCAATTTATCCTTGACCCAACAACCACCTAAATTTTCAGGCCTAACTTCTTTTATCAAATATGTTTAGAGGGCAATGCTGGCTTGCTTGGTTACATAACAAGGCTTGCTATAGTCAGGTGTAAAGTGTTTGGATATCGTCATACAAAGGATGTTGATGGATGAACAAAGATCCGATCAAGCAGTTAAATGCTCGACTACCTAACACGGAGAATGAATACAATGAGTTGGTAGAAGTTGTTCATGCTCAGCATTTGTAGAACCATGAATCGGAACAAAGGATGTTGATGATGAAGGAAGATCTGATCAAGCAGTTAAATGCTTGACTTTCCAACAAGGAGAATGAATACAATGAGGTGGTAGAACTTGTTATTCATGCTCAGAACCATGAATTGGAACAAAAAGAAAAAGATCTAGAGGCCAAGAACAAGAAGATAGTCAAACATGGGTCCATCTCTAATTTGGATGCTGCATTATCAAAAAATAGTGTAAACTACAAACGTCGTATACATGTCGAGACTAACAAGTTGAAGAACCTTATGTTGAGATATCGAGCTCGTCTAGTGAGGCGGTGGACACTGATGACCCGCATGGGGGATAGGCCCCACACTTACACCACTGGCATGGTTGGTGAGATCTTGGGTGATATGCGGCCAGTGGGATGACAAGCTGTGTGACTGCCATTCTAGAGACTGGCATAGTTATAGCGCCAGCTCATTTAGTCGGGTTCACACTATAGAGAACCCGTGTATGTATTTTGGTTGAGTACCTTTCATATTGTGTGTACTCTTATCTTGTATATGGTGTGTTGAGTGTTGAGTAGAGAAGAAGAAGATTTCAGCCTCTCACCTTGTGTGTTCTCTATTAGGGTTTTGTGAGTGTGTGTGTGTGCTTGCAAGAGCTCAAGCTCTCTTCCCCCTGCATCTTTTCGTGGTATCAGAGCTTGGTTCGTGCTAAGGGCTGAGCTGCAAGCAAGAGAACCACAAGAAGCGGTACGAGGGTAAGAGCTTCAACTACTCTTCCCTATTTGTGTTGGTGACTACACCCTTGTCGGGAGCTCTACGGGAGGCACCGGCAAACGATCTCTGATTGAGGAGCTTTCTTCGCGGGAGTAAAGCTATAGGGCAACTATACTATCCTATCGGACGTCCTATCGGACAAGATTTTCTAGGCCAAAAACGCGTTTCGGGTGCGTCTGGACCTCCGTTTTTCAGAAAGCAGGCGATTTCGAGCACTACGGGTAAGTCATCGATTCTCTGCAGAACTTTGTTTTAAGAACTACAGGAAGACAGATTGACTGTGCAGACACTGTGGGTGCTGCAAAGAGGTCTACAGTTGCCATTGGGTGTATGTATTCACATTGAGGTCACTGGTTGTGACATTTGAGAGTACTACAGTACTGCTGTGCAGAAAATACTACAGTTTGTGCAGAAAAATCAGAGTGCAGTTTCTGGTAAAATTGTGTGTTTGGCAAGATGTCTAATGATGGCATAACACAGATTGTGGCTGAGAAGCTGGATAAGAATAACTTCCATGCTTGGAGGTTCAGGTTGACGAATTTCCTGATGGGAAAAGGCTATTGGGACTACATAGAAGGTGAGCATGAAGAGGCACCGGAGATACCGGATATAAATCCGACTGCTGCAGATGTGAAAGAGTTTAAAGACTGGAACCAAGGAGCCAGGAAGGTTATGTATTGGCTCTCCATTAGTATACAGGACACCATGATTGGGCACATTGAGGATGCCAAGTCCCCCAAGGAGGCGTGGGACACCTTGGTAAAGCTTTATGAAACAAATACCAAGGCACGCAAGATACAGTTGAAGAATGAACTTCATACTGTGGAGAAAAAGAGCATGTCTGTGAATGACTATGCGCTGAAGATAAAGGGTATTGTGGAATCCATTGCATCTATTGGTGTGTCAGTAGATGATGATGACAAGGTGGAAGTCTGTCTACGTGGTCTCGGGCCACAATACAAGGCGTTCAAGACGTCCATTCAGACTCGGGAAAACATTCCCAACTTTACAGATTTGGTGTCTATGCTGATTATCGAAGAGAAGAGCTTGGGTGAAGACCAACAGTCTTCACAAAGCAAAAACAGTTCAGAGCAACCGGCCTTCTACACGAGTTCAGGAAGAGGACGAGGTAGAGGAGGCCGTGGACGCGGTCAAGGAGGTGGCCGAACAGGTAATCAGAATTATGGCCAGCAGCAACAGCAACAACAACAGTCCCAGAATCAACAACAACAACAACAACACGCAGGTGGAAGTGGCAAATTCAGAGGCAGGGGGAGTCAAAGAGGCCGTGGAAATTGGCAAAGGTAGTATAATGATGCACGTGAATGCTATTATTGTGGTAAGCCTGGACATGTGCAGGCAGAATGTTATAAGAAGCAGGCTGACATGCAAAATGGAAAAGTGCAGCAAAACAACTATGCATCCTCCTCAAGTAGAAATAATGAGGATAATGAAAGGTTGTTTGTTATGCAGCATGTCGTGAATGCCATGTCTGAAAATGTTGAAGCAGCACAAAAAGATAATGTATGGTATGTGGATTCAGGCGCTTCGAACCACATGACAAGTCATGGGGAGTGGTTCAAGGAGATGAAAAACCCAGAAAGACCAGGTTTTGTGGAAACAGGGGATGACACTGCTCATCCAATTGCCCATGTTGGAGATGTGCCATTGTCTATGCAGGATGGCAAAGTGAAGTACCTTGCAGATGTACTTCATGTACCAAACATAACAAAGAATCTGGTTTCAGTTGGCCAGATGATTGAGCAGCGTTTGCAGGTTCGGTTTAACCCTAATGGGTGTTATGTTGAAGATTTTAAAGACAAGTGCAGGTTGGTTACAAAAGGAAAAACAGGCACATTGCTGAGATTGCGCGAGCATTGATGGAAGAGAAGAATATGCCGCATTGCTATTGGGCTAAGGTTGTTTCTACAGCAGTATACATCATGAACAGGACTCCAACTGCAGCCATACATGATGTAACTCCAGAGGAGAGGTTTACTGGCAGAAAACCAGATTTGTCTCATCGGAAAGTCTTTGGATGCATTGCATATGTGCATGTGCCAGATGAGCTGAGAACTAAGCTGGATCCAAAAGCTGAAAAATGTGTGTTTATTGGATACTCCCTTGAGCAAAAGGGATATAGGTGTTATAACCCTGCTACACGTGAGTTGAGGGTAAGCAGGGATGTTGTCTTTGATGAGATGAGCAGCTGGTATGCTGCTGAAAAAGAAGCTGTTGGGGCTGATGTGAGTGGAAGTGTGGTTGCACAGAATGTAGGTCAGCAATCACAGTCTTTGAGTGGACCAGGAGAGTCCTCATCTAGTGGGTCGATTGATAGACCATGGAGTGGCAGGCTGCGTCATAATACCAGTCCTGCAAATGTGATTAGTACATCACGTAAAGGAAAAGAGAAAGTGATTGAGCCCCTTGGTATGCCTGACATTTCTGCAGGGCATTCTCATGTTGATGGTGGAGAGTCTAGTGGCTCAGATATGAGCCTTGATGAGGAGCTTGGGATCCCAGCTATGAGAACACCTGGTGTAAAGAAGGCTATGGAAGCCATGAATGAAAAGCTGCGAAGATCAGGGAGAGTGAAGAACCCTGTGCAAAGATTTACATATGATGGTTATGTGGCACATCACTATGCATATATGGCAAAGGTTGTGCAGGTTGTTGAGCCCACATGCATTGATGAGGCTGTTGGAAATGTGTGTTGGGAGAAAGCTATGGATGAGGAGATGGATGCACTATATGGAAATGAAACTTGGGATTTAGTGCAATTGCCTGAAGGCAAGAAAGCCATTGGATGCAAGTGGGTGTACAAAGTTAAACATAACAGTGATGGAAGCATAAACAGGTACAAGGCTAGATTGGTAGCCAAAGGATATGCGCAGACATATGGGATTGATTATGAGGAAACTTTCAGCCCAGTTGCCAAGATGGCAACGGTGAGAGTTGTGATAGTAGTGGCTGCGTCAAAGCAATGGTCTTTACATCAGATGGATGTAAAGAATGCATTCTTGCATGGGGATTTGCAAGAAGAGGTGTATATGTTGCAGCCACCTGGTTATGAGGATGTGGGTCACCCCGAGCATGTTTGCAGGTTGAAGAAAGCCTTGTATGGCTTAAAGCAAGCACCAAGAGCATGGTCTGACAAGATTTCTGAATATCTTGTCACTATTGGCTTTCATATAGCCAATGCAGATTTCTCGCTGTATGTGAGACATGGTGATAGAGGAGTTGTGCTTGTTGTCATCTATGTAGATGACTTGATCATTACGGGGGACCATGATGCAGAGATCTTTGATGTAAAGATCTTGCTTAGACAGAAGTTCGAGATGAAGGATCTGGGGGAGCTCAGATATTTCTTGGGCATTGAGGTGATTAGGTCACCACATGGTATTGGATTATTGCAGAGATAGTATGGCTTGGACATGTTGTCCAAGTATGGTATGACAGGCTGTAAGCCTATTTCTGTGCCATTGGATCAGAATGGCAAGTTGAGTGCAGATTCAGGAGAGATCTTGGAGGATCCTACTATGTATAGGCGCATAGTAGGAAGTTTGATCTACATGATGATCACCAGACCAGATTTGAGCTATGCTGTTGGGTTGGTGAGTCAGTTTATGCAGGTCCCACGAAAACCGCATTTGGATGCAGTGAGACGCATACTGAGGTATGTGAAGTCTACTTTGCATTGTGGACTATTCTATGAGACTGGGACAGAGATATGTGTACATGGGTACACAGATGCTGATTGGGCTGGTAGTATCTCAGATAGAAGATCTACCAGTGGATTCATGTTTTCTTTGGGGAGTGTTGCTGTGACTTGGAGCAGCAAGAAGCAGCCTACGGTTGCTCTATCGAGTACAGAGGCCGAGTACAGAGGAGCTGCTATGGCAGCATGTGAGGTAGCTTGGTTGAGGAAGCTACTTGCAGATTTGGGTCTATCAGTGGATAGACAAGTTGTCATTTTCTGTGACAACATTAGCAGTATACAGTTGGCCAGGAACCCAGTCTTTCATGCTCGTACGAAGCACATAGAGGTCCACTACCACTTCGTCAGAGAGAAGGTCTTGGCAGGAGATCTTGACCTTGTTTATGTCAGCACAGAGGATCAGGTAGCTGACATCTTCACCAAAGCATTGGGTACAGAGAAGCTCCGCAGATTCAGGGCTTCGCTTGGTGTACATGAGATGGACTTGAGCTCGAGGGGGAGTGTTGAGATATCGAGCTCGTCTAGTGAGGCGGTGGACACTGATGACCCGCCTGGGGGATAGGCCCCACACTTACACCACTGGCATGGTTGGTGAGATCTTGGGTGATATGCGGCCAGTGGGATGACAGGCTATGTGACAGCCATTCTAGAGACTGGCATAGTTATAGCACCAGCTCATTTAGTCGGGTTCACACTATAGAGAACCCGTGTATGTATTTTGGTTGAGTACCTTTCATATTGTGTGTACTCTTATCTTGTATATGGTGTGTTGAGTGTTGAGTAGAGAAGAAGAAGATTTCAGCCTCTCACCTTGTGTGTTCTCTATTAGGGTTTTGTGAGTGTGTGTGTGTGCTTGCAAGAGCTCAAGCTCTCTTCCCCCCTGCATCTTTTCACCTTAAACAAGACAATGGAGCACTATCAACAAGACAGATGGTGAAGTCTACACTTTCTCATTCAAAGTTTAGAACAATTAGTTGATGATCTCGTGCATGCATGATTGCAAGATGTGAAGAATGCATTTACTACAACTGAAGTTTAAGGTATTTGTGACAAAGTTGGTTTAAGTAGAGAATCCTATGCAATGATCTATAGACAAATGGATGTCAGCTTTAAGTCCGTTTTGCAAAACAAAAGGGTAATTCCACTGTTGTGCCCTTTTAGTGTTAGAAAATCAAGGCAACAATTGAATAACAATGTCCTTGAACGCATTGGTAAGCCTAAACACATAGTTCACTCACATGTATTCAAGCATTGTGTTAAAGAAGTGACCTTAAATCTAAATCTGAACAATAATTATGTCTTGGATGTGTGCAAGTTGCAAGCTGCAATGGTGAAGTTCTATGAAATGTTTGTTCAAGAATGTGGTGGTACACTGAAAATTGTACTAAAACTTGATGAGAGTGAAATTGTAAAGAATCAAAAGATAGAAAGAGTAAGTTTGACATTGATGAACAGGGCATTGGATCCTTCCATAAAGCTAGGTGATCCTCAGTACTTCAGTGTTCAATCTGAAAATAAAATTTGGTGGCTCACAACATTTGAGGTTCCAAAAGAGGACCATGAGATCCTAAAGATGTTTTTCAATCTAACAGAGATTCCTACTGTGTTTCAACGTCAAAAAGCAGGTGAAATTAGACATGTGGATAGTTTCGGAGACTACTCAGTGGAATGGCATCTTGAGGTGATCTAAAGACACTAAAGTGCATGTTTGGTGTCTGAAATGCTGCAAATGCAAAGTTCACTTGCTTTGTATTGCATGAGCTCAAGGAAAAAGGGTAAGAATGAAAACAAGGCATGGAATATGAATACTGGGAAGGATGGTGCACTGACCTAAGGAACACAACCTAAGATTTGGATTATGTAAGGCACGTGCCTACCATCAGGTCATTGGAATTACTGGAAGGCCCAACTAGCTAAATACAAACTATTGGGAGTGTGTTCACATCATCATTAAAGAGGATGAACAAGTTATTCTTGTAGAGTGATCTTGCCAAGTGATTAAAGTGCTTTTGGACTAAGGACAACTATATTATTCATGTAGATATCCCTTTTGTTAGGTGCCTATTGGAAAGTGATCTTGCCAAGTTATTAAAGTGCTTATAAACCGAGGACAACTCTATTATTCATGTGGATACCCCTTTTGGTAGGTACCTATAAGAAGAAAAGAACATTATTAAAAAAATCATAGACTGATCGAATGCTCCAACAAGGGCTCTTCGCAGTTGGTAACCATCACTTAGGGCTAGTCATGGGTGGGGACATAATAGAGTGGTACATGGTATTTCAGCACACTTTCATGCAAGGAAAAGCTAAACACAAGGTGCTTTAGGGTTTTTAAGGCTAGAAAAACTTATTTACTGTTATGGGAATATATTTTAAGCTCTCTTAAAAATACTATTCTGCCATCTTAGATAATTCGAGGACGGTTGGATTATCTTTGCGTCGAGTCAAATCATGTTAATATTATGGGTGATGTCATTATGAATATTAATATGTTTCGTATACATTGACGTATAGTTGGGGCCTCCAATGTTTATTACAGTTTTGTTTGTATGGAACGGTGATTTCTGGGTTACTTGCCTAGCAAACATGTGTGTGGTTATGGTTTTGTATACTTATAAAATATTTGTTTACCAATTTATTGTTGGTTATTTTATAGGTGAAGAGGGTTCAGAAGATTCAAGGAGAATTCGCACATTATTATTATTTGGCACACATTTTGTAAACAAGCTTTGTATATACATATGCTATCTTGTGCACATTTTGATTTATTTTGAAAAGTCTTGGTTTATCAAGCTTAGACTTGAACTTCGATATTTTTGTAAAGAGTGATATACTTTAACCTTAGCCTCAATTTATGGACACACTATTTTGAGCATAAAAGAGTGTCGTGCAAGTAAAAGCACCTTTTTGTATTTTTCGAGGCTATGGCCTATTTTGGAATAAAGTATTACATAAATACTCATGTGTGGGGAGAGGCCACACACTTGAGGGGGGATGATTGCACCTAATGTTTGAGTAGTTATCTTGAGCTAAGTATTTTTGTTTGTTATTCACTCAAATCTTGAATATGTTGAATTTATGATCTTTTGATGAGTTATTTGGTATGAATAATCTATTTTCTTGCAAGTTCCCATTTTCTCTATTTTCCTAGAATTGTATCCGTATCAGTGGTATCAGAGCTATGGGTCTAGGAAGATGAAGGCAAGATTTAAAAGCTTGAAGGCCTAATTTAAAGGTTTGAAGAGTTGTAGGCTAGTAACTGAAGTGCAAAGACCAAGAGATAAAAGGGGTCGCAAACCACTCTACAGAAACCACCAAAGTTACCACTCTTTTCGTAAAAATGGTTTTTCCAAATCCATAATCTCTCTTTGATCTAACCGTACGGATGAATTTAGCTTCAGAATGAGATTTGAGCCCAATCATCAAATTGTTAAACCACTGCACAGTAGGAGAAAACCTATAATGGATGGTGTTCACTCTTCCATAAATCAATTTGTTCAAAAGAGCTAAAAGGTAATTTTTGTAGGGTGAATTTCTTTTGGATTTTTTTTTAAAGAGCTTATATAATTGGAGAAAACCCAAATTGTGAAGACGCAATTGTTTATTTGCTTCTTTATTCTCCATGGGTGGGCCAACAAAGGAAATTCATTGCTAGACTTGAGCCTACTATTAGGGCTGACATCAACATGTTTCATCCTCGTGGTCTTAGTTTTACTATGGATCTCGCTTTTTAAATTTTGAACGTAAAACATCTATTTCTAGAGATTCCAGGATGCAGGAAAAGTTTTTTATGAAGTCTTCTAAACCATCTTTTCATTCAAGTACTTTTGATAAATCTAGGATGCACAAGGGTAAAGATGTGGTCAAAGGAGATGCTCGGAAAGACAAAAGACACCTAGCGCCAAATTATCCTAAGAAGAAGAAGAACTCTGCATCTATAGCTCGTCTCAACGTTATTGAAGAGAATGACGATGATTCTTTCAAGCAAGAGGTTAATTTTAATTTTGATTATTCAGATAAAGGCAAGCTTTCAATTCATGCTTTTATTGAAAATTCAAGGGAAAATAAAAGGAAAATCAATTTCTATATTGCATGATGATGGTTTCTCACATGACTTCATTTCTGAAAACACAAAGCATTGAAAACACAACCTAGATGCATCGTGCTCTAGTTTTACAAAGTAAAAGCTGCATTTCAAGGTACTAAGTACAACTGCACCAAAGAGGTTAAGGATGTAGAATTGGAAATGGATTCACTAAAAGAAAAGAGAACATTCCTAGTGGCTCCTTTGCAAGGTATTGATGTTATCTTAGGAATGTTATGGAGACATGAGCATAATCCCAGATTGATTATGAAACTCATACCATGTGGTTAATGGAAAGTGATAAAGGAATTTGTCTCCAATGTCAAACCAAGGGTGACTTAGGTCCACTTTTGACTCATGCCCAAGCAAAAAGAGATGTACGGAAAAGGAGAAGATATTTTTTATTCTTGTTAACCAGCTTAGTGCTCAGGATGACTCTAAATCAAATGTGTTTGTTATATGTGAGTGAACTTTCTTGAGAATTTAATTATATTTATTCAATAAAAATTATAGTTAGAGATGAGGGTATATGAATATCTCTAAACACTTAAAAAAATGTAAAGAAAATAAATTTGTGATAAAAATAGAATCTTTATGATAGAGATTCTAAAAAGTAGGTCGATTTTTTCATACGGTTGAATTTAGTGAAACGGCCCGCGCTAAGTTGTAGACTAGGCCTATCCCTGTAATTTTAAGTACCAACTCGACTATATTCTGGCAGTGGCTGCAAGTTGCAGGCTTGTACTTGTATACAGGGAGCCAAGACAGGCTAAGACAAGCAAACGTCTACAGGGAGTATTAGTTCTCTTATTGTTTTTCTTATATGGTTTAATTATTTCATGATGAGTAAGAGAGAGAGAGAGAGAGATTAAACATGGTTTGTAAGAATTACAGGTTCCTTGGATGATGAAGCTCTCGTTTCTTTCTATCTTTTCTTTTCTCCTCTGATGAGAAGATGTATGATTGTATCAAATTATTTCATACCTTAATAAATCATTGAAATACTCATATGTGAGACTACGGGTCTTACATATGGGGGGGCATATTGGACCCAATGCTTTTGTCTTGTGTTCATAAATATTTTTTCATTTAAGTTTTTCGTTTAATTCTTCTTCTAAGGTTGATGTACTAACTTGTAGTCAACTTATTTAAAGTAATTTAAAAAACATGATGAAATCTTATACTTGGAGAAAAGATCTTGTAATAGTGGTATCAGAGCTATAGGCCAAGTACAAGATCTTTTCACATGCTTAGTGAAAGAAAATCAAAGATGTGGGTTATGGACTAACCTATTAATAATTGGACTATAGTGCTTTTGCTATTTTGCAGAACATCATTGCAATTGAATCTATGTAAGGTGCTACCTTTCTACTCTTAACTCAATCTTATGATTGCCAAGTTTCATAGTTATTATTCAAGTTTATTTAACTTCAAATAGGAATTAATCTTTTCATCATTATCTCCTTTGACATTAAGGTAAGCACATATATTTAGACTTGTTGATTTGAGCCATTTCAAACCTAAGGATCCCTTTCCTCAAATTTGAGAGATTCTTGCTATAAATATCTTATAAAGGTATTTATACAAACCTCAATGAAATTATGACTTACATTTTGTACAAGTTTATTTTGTTTGGTTTAATTTGATCTATCTTTCTTTTATGTCTTGAACTTTGTTATTTTTCCTTCATACGAGTGAGTTATTTTTCATTCATAAGAGTGAGTTATTATTAAATAGTTAAATTCAAGCTTTCATTTTATTAATCAAGATTGTTAGAATTGTTGCTAGTTGTTCATACTCAAGGTTAGTATCTGTTATCTTGTATCCATAATCAATTTATCTTTCATTGTTATGATGTTAAGTTTCTCACAAATTATGTTCAAGAATTTTATATTGCTTATTCATAGAAACCATAACGATTCACATCTCTTGGAGTGTTAAGTTGTTTTGAGAGATAATTTCAATCACACCACAACAATGGAGAACATGTATACTCTATTTGTCAATTCTTAAATGGATACCTAAACAGTTTTGTCCCACCTATCCCAACCTCACCCAATCTTACTTTCAAACACGGGCCAGTTGATGTAATGCAACTGAGGACAGTTGCTATCTTGGGCAGGAGGGATGTCACGATTTGTCTGTCCATCTTTCTGTTGTTAATTGGGGATGCCTGATTACCACTATGTTCGTAGCATGGCACTTGGGTGGTTCCAAATATTCCATGTGTAGGACATATGAAATTAGGGATAGCTGGAACTAAGTATTGGATTTATTACCCGTGTTGTCGTGGACTTTTAGCATGTGTTGCTAACTTGTAGTGTGTTTGAATGAACAACCTTATGTAGAATGGTGAGATTGACAGGCTTTGTGCTCGTAAGCCAGAATGGCTGGGACGTGATGATGGTGATATGGTGTGAGTAATTACTGAGAAGGGTTTTCTCAACCACACACTGGATGATGACAGTTGTTTTCTGGGGAAAGAGGCACTGATCTGATGTGTTTGATCACCCTCTGGGGTCATTGGGGATACCCATGGCTTAGAGAAAACTGGACTTGAGTACAGGTTAGTACTCATGATTGCTATCGGCGTTAGTAGTTGTGAGCTGCTAACATTGTGTATTGGTGGACAACTAGTATAGTTGGAGACAGTGTGAGCATGTGTTGCTCATTAGCTAGGGTGAATATGGCATGAATATAAGATAATGGATCGAGATGGTTGATATCTTAACAACAATATCGGGCTTTTGGTTTGACGGGTATGCTTCTTATCAACTGTTATTATTTTTTGAAGAAAAAAAGAAATATATTTAACAACATGCATACTTTGTTGATGGTTTTGGTAGGACTTGCCAAACATTTATTGGTAATGTATGATCTAATGTACCATGTGGACAACCCTGCTGGTTTGTTGGACATTTCTTCTGTCAAATTTTTAGACCAGGTTTTGCAAGCTACGCAATTGAGGACAGTTGCTTTCTTAACTGGGAGGACTGTTATGTGAGTGAACTTTCTTGAGAATTTAATTATATTTATTCAATAAAATTATAGTTAGAGATGAGGGTATATGAATATCTCTAAAAAATTAAAAGAATATAAAAAAAATTGTGATAAAAATAGCATCTTTATGATAGAGATCCCAAAAAGTAGGTCGGTTTTTTCATACGGTTGAATTTAGTGAAACGGCCCGCGCTAAGTTATAGACCAGGCCTATCCCCGTAATTTTAAGTGCCAACTCGACTATATTCTGGCAAAAAACCAGAGAGCTACAGTGGCTACAAAGTTACAGGCCTGTACTTGTATATACAGGGAGCCAAGACAAACTGATACAGGCAAACGTCTACATGGAGTATTAGTTCTCTTATTGTTTTTCTTATATGGTTTAATTATTTCATGAGTAAGAGAGAGAGAGAGAGAGAGAGAGAGAGAGAGAGAGAGGGATTAAACATGGTTTGTAAGAATTGTAGGTTCCTTGGATGAAGCTCTCTTTTCTTTCTATCTTCTCTTTTCTCCTCTGATGAGAAGATGTATGATTGTATCAAATTACTTCATACCTTAATAAATAATTGAAATACTCATATATGAGACTGCGGGTCTTACATATGGGGGGACAGATTGGACCCAATGCTTTTGTCTTGTGTTCATAAATATTTTTTCGTTTACGTTTTTTGTTTAATTCTTCTTCTAAGGTTGATGTACTAACTTGTAGTTAACTTATTTAAAGTAATTTGTAAAAAATTGTTGAAATCTTGTATGCTCACACTCTCTCCAAATATACTAGTTGTCCACCATCACACAATGTTAGCAGCTCACAACTACTAACACCGACAGCAATCATGAGTACTAACCCGTATTCAAGTTTAGTTTTCTCTAAGCCATGGGTATCCCCAATGACCCCAGAGGGTGATCAAACACATCAGATCAGTGCCTCTTTCCCCAGAAAACAATTGTGATCCAGTGTGTGGCTGACAAAACCCTTCTCGGTAATTACTCACATCATATCACCACCATCACATCCCAGCCATTCCAGCTTACACGCACAAAGCCCGTCAATCTCACCAACCTACACAAGGTTGTCCATTCAAACACACTACAAGTTAGCAACACATGGTAAAAGTCCACGATAGCACATAAGTAATAAATCTAATACTTAGTTCCAACTATCCCTAATTTCATGTCCTACACATGGAATATTTGGAATCACCCAAGTGCCATGCTACGAGCATAGTGGTAATTAGGCGTCCCCAATTAACCACAGAAAGATGGACGGAGAAACCGTGACAATGTCTCATGACCTTTTCATCTCTAAGTTCTCTAAATTGCTTTATGGATAACTTACCTCTTGGCTTACCCAAATGTCGTCCAGAAGAACATAGAATTGAAATAATTATTGGTATCTCATTGCCATGTAAAGCTTCTTATCGAGTCAATATATTATTGGCAAAAAGAGATCCAAAGGCAAGTTGAAGAACTAGGCCCAGCAGTTCTCCATTTGGTGCTCTAGTTCTTCTCATTAAAAAGAAGAATGAAACATATCAAATGTGTATCGATTATCATGCACTAAACAAGATTACTGTCAAGAACCAATATATGATACCTTGAGTGGATGACTTGCTAGATAAGCTCAAGGGAGCTCAAGTATTTAGCAAGAGTGAACTCAAGTCCAGTTATCATCAGATTCGAATGGATGAAGGGGATATCTTCAACACTGCCTTTAGAACCCAACCAGTCATTTATGAGTTTTTAGTTATGCCATTCAGTTTAACTAATACCCTGACTACTTTCAACAGAATTATTCTTCAAATATCAATTTTTGTTGTAGTGTTTTTTGATGATATCTTAGTTTTCAGTAGAATCTTCAAGAGCATGAACAGCATTTTAAAAAAGTGTTCTTACTTCTTCAAGAGAATTATCTCTATGTCAATTATGAAAAGAGCAAATTCTTTCAAGAGGAAATTGAATACTTAGGGCACATTGTTTCTGTTTTGATGGTATTCGAGTAGACTCCAAAAAGATCGAAAGCATTGCTAACTGGCCTAGATCATGTGATATTCATGAACTCCAATCTTTTCTTGGATTATGTGGCCTACTACTATAGGAAGTTCATTAGAAATTTTACATATATTGAACATCCTTTAACCAAACTCCTTAAGAAAGCTAGACATTTTGATTGGAATAGTAGACATGACCATTTCTACTCTGAGCTTAAGAAAACATTGAGTCATGCACCAGCAGCTCTTACACTACCAGATTTTCAACATCCATTCTTTGTTGTAGTTATCGATGCAAGTGGACATGATTTTCGTGCTGTTCTTATGCAAGATGGACATCCCATTTCTTATAAAAGTCGTAAGCTTAAACCAACTAAAAGAAATTATAGTACATATGACAAGGAATTAGATTTTGTTGTTCATGCTACTCTGAGACTTTGAAAACATTATTTAATGGGATATGGATTCTTAATCGAGACAAACCAACAAAGAATTCGTCATTTATTGACTCAGCCATTGATCTCTGATCTGTTGAGAGATGTAATCGCGGTGTTGTGTGTATGTGGGAAAGCACCCTAGAGGTGCAAGATATTGTGGTGAGATAGGAATGCCACATGTAATATTGCATGGTGTATGAGAGTTGACCAAAAGAGTGGAAAAGGAGTTGCCACATGGATGATGATGTGTAAAGTGGGATAAGGCTAGAGAGCCTATATTATTGTATGGTTCATTGTGATATGCAAGTGAATACAAGGGAATAGTGTTGAGTGTGCAATCTCCCTCTCTCTCTAGTCATGGAGTTTTTAGTGTGGTTTAATCCACCTTAATCTTATGCTTAATCTATGTCCTTCACCATGACCAATCCCATTTCTAGAATCTTAACATGGTATCAGAGCCAAATGGGCTCTTGGTCATGGGTGATTATTATGTATATTAGCTTGTTTGTGTGTTTGATTGATTAAGCATTATTTTTAGTTTATTATGAAAAAAAATTATGCACACTCATATTATCATTTGGATTTGCATTTGTGATGAGATTTGAGAGGAGATTTGCATTTGTGAGGATTTGAGAGGAGATTTGCAACAAGGAGATTGCATAGAAGCTGCCCAAGAGAGTTGCAAATGGAGTTTTGCAACATAGGAGCTTGATCATCATCAAGGAAGCTGAAAATGGAGATTTCAGCATTATGAAGGCTATGGAGTCTTCATCATCGTCAAGGAGAAGCTGCCAAGAGAAGATATGCTACTGATTATGCCTCAAGAAGGTTGGTTTTTTGTGAAGTTTTGCCTCAAAGTTGTGTTTGAGCATGGAAGAATGCTCTATGAAGGGTTGCTATGTATGGGATTTGTGTATCCCATGAATCTTGTGTGGAGGTGCATGCTTGTCAAGATAATGGCAAGTGAGATGGTGAACTGAATGGAGTTCACATGTGTGTGCATCAAGAAGAGGATGCACTTGTGGTTGTTTGCTCAATGAAAGAGAGCAAAGAAGGGGATGGAAACCTTGGCAGTTTCCACATGTCTATGCACCTTGGTTTCTCAAGGAAACTTGTAAGAAAGCACCCTTGAGATGTATGCATGTCAAAAAGATATACATCAGGTTCAATGGTAGCCATATTGATGGCTGGAAAAACCTCATAAAGAGGGTTTGGTTGCTGAGGCAAGAAAATGAGGCAAGAGCTTGTTCATATGCTCAAGCATATGGCCTGGAAAAGCATTAGTCGGAGAGAAACATCAATTGAAGGGAAGAGCAAGTATTTTGCTTGATAGAAAGACAAAGAATCATACTCAAATCTCGGTAAATCATGCATGAGCCACTGAAATACATGCCGTGTAGATAGGGTGCAATATTTCACACAGTAGGTAGAGTACTATGAAGTACAAAGTGGCGACCTAATTTTTGTGTGTGGCACAAGCTCATTGAAGTGCTTCAATAGAAGCAACGACTACAACAAAATTGTATGTGCCAATGTACACAGGGAGTGGAGCTAGAAGAGTAGGACACCTACAATGGCTCAATCGGCAGCATCCATGGCGGCAAAGAGAGAGGGAGACACTGCATAGTAGCAGGAGAGAATATAGAAGACATTTGCAAAGCTGCGAGATAATGGTAGTAGAGGAGCAAAGCAATGAAGCTTTGGGAAAAAAAAAAAAAAGCCAGCTGACTGACGCTAAGGCGGCTGGGCTGCTGTGGCGAATTCCGGTGATGGTAGCTCAGGAGAGCAAGCAAAACAGTAGCTACAAGTAGCTACACCTAGTGCAAGAGAGAGGCAACTCAAGCATAGGCGTCGTAGCCAGTAAAGAAGAAGGCGAACACGTACAGGAAGACAGAGGCGATGGAGAGACTTCAAACTGTGGCGATGGAGAAACATTGAAGCAGCAGCGAGACGTGCAGAAACAGTCGAGAGGAAGGAGACCGCCATAACTGCTGTGCAGAAGCAGTCGAGAGGAAAGCGAAGAAGACAGCCCACTGATGTCAGAGAATCCGAGAATGGCGCTGAAATTTTTTTTAAAAAAAAAACTGTGCCAGCAGCCTGCAACGCAAGTGATAAACATCACTTTTTTAATTTTTTGAGAGAAAATAATTCAACTTTCCAAAAAAATAAAATAAAGATCCATTCACACAAGGATCCTAAGGTTGTAACTTTCTTCAAAGATATGTTCATACATCGAGGGTCCCCTGCCGGGTTTTGCGACCAAGGGGTTTGTAATTTTATTTCTCACCCAAATATGATGATGGACAATCATCCACGAGCATGCGTGCTCAAAACAGAATTTTTTGTAATTATCCATGGTATGAGGGTAACCTACCCGAGCTCACCAAGAAGCTCAAAATGGTTGTCGTGTGATGTGTGCAAGAGCGATGCACGTGTGAGGTGCATGCGCATGGGTTGGATCCTACCCGAACTTCCATGTTCAAATCGGACTCAGTGGTTCCGCTGTGAGCGATGAGTCGGCTCAAAATGGACTAGGTGTCTAAGATGGTAGACAGGGGCACACATGTTTGGATGATGGACACTCCAATGTATCATTGAGGGGGAGTGTTGAGAGATAGCAATTGCATTTGTGCAATGCTACATTGTATGGATGATGGATGATGGGTGAGTTGTGGAACACCTCGATTAAGAGGGGGTGTTGAGAGATGTAATCGCGGTGTTGTGTGTATGTGGGAAAGCACCCTAGAGGTGCAAGATATTGTGGTGAGATAGGAATGCCACATGTAATATTGCATGGTGTATGAGAGTTGACCAAAAGAGTGGAAAAGGAGTTGCCACATGGATGATGATGTGTAAAGTGGGATAAGGCTAGAGAGCCTATATTATTGTATGGTTCATTGTGATATGCAAGTGAATACAAGGGAATAGTGTTGAGTGTGCAATCTCCCTCTCTCTCTAGTCATGGAGTTTTTAGTGTGGTTTAATCCACCTTAATCTTATGCTTAATCTATGTCCTTCACCATGACCAATCCCATTTCTAGAATCTTAACATGATCAACATATCACATGGGCTTCATTTATCCAAAGTTTTCAAACGGTCCATGATTCAATATCAACTAGACATAGAATGCTTTAAGTAGACGTCCTAGTGTTCACAACATTTCTATCATTCAAAGTGAATGTAGAGAGGTTCTCTCTACCGTGCAATATAGTGCTCATAGAGTACTACTGATCAACAAATGTGTTAAAAAACACAATGTCAATCCGAGGACTCGACCTTAATTGGACCATAATCTAAAAATTTCTAAAAATCTGGACCCTTAGGCTAAGGTCCTTTATACCTATTTTTAATTGATTCCAATTGCACATTGGAAAGTTCTTTTTGAATTTTCTTTTCAAGGGAAACCATTTTAGACATTAGGAGGATTTTTATATCTAAAAATATCTCAATTTTGAATTACCTCACATTTTCTCTCTCCAATTTTGAATTACCTCACATTTTCTCTCTCCAAGCCAAAACAGGGTAAAACAAGATCTTGAATTACCTCTCTCTAGACATTTTGAATTACATCCCTCTACACATTTTCTCTCTGCAGGCCAAAACAGGGTAAAACAGGATCTTTCTTTTATTTGAGAGAGGGTAATAATTATAAGATCAGAAGGGGAGGTTCTTACACTTGCACACTCAAAAGCTGGAGGGAGGAATCTTACATCCTACCCCACTTAAAAAACACGAGATGTCTTCATCTCACAAAATTAGAGAACAACACTTTCCCTTAAGATCCAACTGATTCTGGGGTTCTTTATAGTCTAGTGAACCCAATAGAATCCTGGGAAAACGATTCCTTATATAGAACTTATCATCAGATAACAATTCTTTCAGATCATATCATTTAAATCCTTATCATAATAATGGTCCATTAGACCGAAATTTTTATCTGAACAGTCCTTCATGGGAATTTCAATTATGCAGATTTTTAATTTGTCATCCCTTAACTTGATTCACTGGGTCAAGTGTTAACAGTAGTAATTTGTCAGCACAATCCACTAATCTCATAGTGATTTGCTGAAGTCATTAACGCCATTCTAGCTATGAACATCATCACAAGGACTCGTCCCATTCACCCTCATTGGCTTTTGCTCAGCTTAACGCTTTTCAACCAAAATTCACGAATCATCATTTTTCAATCAGAATCCAAATCAACTCAACCAAAATTTAAAAATTATATCAACCAAATTCGAATTCATCATCTGGATAGCATTTTTGCTTATAATTTCAAGTCTTAGATTTACTTGTATACTGGCAGTAAAGAACTGCAGTTATACCCTCCGTATATATACTGCCAGTAAAGAGCTGCAGTTATACCCTCCGTATATACCGATAGTCACGGTCCTTGGAATTATAAGGTAAATACCATCATGTCTAGGCCTCAAGCAAGTCAGGGATTCCATGCAATTGCGGTACTTCCATCTGAAGACCCAATTACTAATTTATCAATTTCAGTCTGAATATCAATTTGTATGAACTTCATCATTCAATTATAACCTTTTACTGCTACTTCATAAATTTTTTGACATTTTTAGCTTCTCGGTTGATCCACATTAGCCAATTTGCTCTGATATACTAGCTGAAAGATCCTTGTCCCCTTTGCGTAACGAATTCAAGGGTACTAACAGCAAAAGTAGCACTTCTTGCACGGGGCAGGGTCCCTCACTCGAGGCCTCGCCCAAGGATATCCAGACGAGAGACTAATCCATCGGTTCTTCCAAAACCGAACCCGAAAACTTCCCTTGCTCGAAAAGCACGGGCGATTCCCTTGCTCGAGGATAATGTTTCTCTAACATAGTCAAAAGCCTTAACTAACTGAACTTATCTGACCGAACCCCTAAGTCCCATAGTCAGATCAGGGAAAAAAATGCACTTGGATCATAGAGACCAATGCTTTTTTCCTCATTGAGAGGCAGAGCCGTTGATTCTTTTCCATAGAACAATTTTTGTCTGGGATTTACTTTATCTATCGTACCATAACAAAATTGAGTCTCAATTTAGGGATCCATCAGTCCAGCCTAACCCCATCTAGTCCCATGGGTTAGCCAAATGCCCAACCACTCTAGTGATGGGATCCAATTAGGAATTTGGTTAGGTTTTGTCTCTGGTACTAGGGAAAAGAGTTCCCAAGCCCCCTAGCCGGATATTCATGCAAACTTAAAACTAGTCACACCACTTACACACCCAACCAATATGAAATTGCCTTTTTCACAAATTCAGCCTTTTTCACAGATTCAGCTGTCTTTAAAACAATCATTTAATGAAATCATAGTGTCACTAATCATAATCCTCAAAATCTTCGGTTGAATCCTTATTTCCAATCATTCCTTCATCGGTGTACCTATGGCATCATTGGCAACCAGAACGTTCACCACCTGTCCACTCAGGGGCCTTTTCTATGGTTCCTAGCTCATACTACTCGGCAATATATTCACATATCAAAATGGAATCTCCGTTGAAGATCAGCAAGATTAACCAACAGATCCATATAAAAGAACCATGGACTCATCCGTTGAGTACCAGCAAGGTCAATCAACCAGATCCATGCCCGAGTTCAGAAAACAACTCTTACTCCTTCTTCCAATATCTTCCACGATGCACGTGTGGGTATCTTTGCTAACCCAGAGCTGGAGCACCGTATGGTCAGCACCCTCTAGGATCCTTCACAAGTGACCTAGTGCTTCACTCATAGGCCGCTTCCTTGGTCCCTCATCCACTGTACCGGAAGCTCAGCATTTTAATCGAACCGAGGCTAGTCAAGACCTCGGCCGACCTTGCTACGCGAGACATCCTCCATTGACTCTCCGTCAGCTGTTGCAACTTTATCAGATTAGGTCTCCATGACCTCATTCACAAGACAGTCAAAATGCTTCCCCAGCATTCTTGACATAAAATAGCATTTTAAAAACATGTCATAAACACAGTTTCTATAGCGAACTCTCGTCCTTCCACATTGTTCCACATCAATCCACCTGATTTAAATCACATCCATTTCATATGTATTCCCAATCTCATCCAATCACATCATTTTCATCTCATCACATCTTTCCTCATTTATCCTCATCAGATCTCATCCACTCGCATCTACCCATCTCCACATCTCATCACATCACATTCACATCTCATCCATTCATAACTACCCCGATCCACATCACATCACATCACATCCATTTTACCTCACATCTCAATCATTCACAATTATCCCGATTCACATGACATCACAGCTCATTTATTCACATGACATCACAGCTCATTTATTCACATCCTGATTCACATCACATTCACTCATATCCATCACATTCATTCTCATCACCATCCCATCATATACATAACATCACATCACATCTATCCACATCATATCTCATTCATACACATCTCATCTCATTCCATCCAGATTACCCATATCTATTCATACATTCATATCTATCACTTCACATCCACATATATTCATGTCACATCACATCTCTTTACATCACTTCACATTCTTTCACATACACATCCACATCACATTCTTTCACATACACATCTACATCGATTCTTCACATACATCCACATCCATTCTTTCACATACATCCACATCAATTCTTTCACATACACATTTGCATCCATTCTTCACATATACATTCGTATCCATTCTTCACATACATAACCACATCCATTCTTCACTTATACATTCACATCCATTTTCATCACATCTATTCACTTCACATCTCATTACCTTTATTCAGATCACATCCATCCATCCATTCATTCACATCTAAGTAATTCTCATCACATCTTATTCATAGAATTTAAGAGAATTCTAATTTTGATATAAAGATTCCTTACACATCTATTTATGCATAAAAATCAACTTCAGTGGGAATAACACTTTTATAAAAATCCTTTTATGCATCTTTTTATGCATAAAAATCAATTTTAATGAGAATAACACTTTTTGAAATAAAAGTAAATCCTTTATGCATCTTTCTATGCATAAAATCAATTTTAATGAGAATAACACTTTTGAAATAAAAATAAATCCTTTATGCATCTTTCTATGCATTAAATCAATTTTAATGAGAATGACACTTTTTGAAATAAAAGTAAATCCTTTATGCATCTTTCTATGCATAAAATCAATTTTGATGAGAATGACACTTTTGAAATAAAAATAAATCCTTTATGCATCTTTCTATGCTTAGAAATTAAATTCAATGAAAATAACACTTTTATAATAAAAATTTTCATTATGCACCTTTCTATGCATAGAAATTAAATTCAATGAAAACAACACTTTTATAATAAAAATTTCCATTATGCACCTTTCTATGCATAGAAATTAAATTCAATGAAAACAACACTTTTATAATAAAAATTTCCATTATACACCTTTCTATGCATAGAAATTAAATTCAATGAAAACAACACTTTTATAATAAAAATTTCCATTATGCACCTTTCTATGCATAGAAATTAAATTCAATGAAAACAACACCTTTTTTCATTATGCATCTTTCTATGCATAGAAATTAAATTCAATAATTAATATCCGTGATATCCATGCATATTCATAAGTGAATATGTACATGGAGTAAATTAGAGTATTTCTTTTAGAATGCACAAACGGTGGGAATTACTCTTTTGGAATAACATAAAAATAAACTTTCTTTTTCACAAAATTCTAATTTTTTTTGCCATAACCTCCTTTGTATGGCTGACGATTTCTCATTTTTAACATTCTATTTTTAATTTAAAATAACCCCAATTAGATGTAAAGGACTCTAATCTACATAATTTTTAATTTCCAAGAGAGTAAACAATAAGAAAAGTTTAATTAATCTTTTTGTTAAACATTCTAGGATAAAGAAAGGTTGAATTGTAAAGAAGAGAAGGGGATGGCCTTTTCATCAAGGCATAGCATTAGAATTTACTTTAATCAACTAAATAAACAAGAAAATCAAGAAAACCATAGATTTAAAATTAAAAGTAAGAAGAATTTATCTTACATGAAGTTTGTAAGCTTTCCTTTGGCTTGAGGGATTGAGGGTTCTACTCTTGTTTAGATCAAGAGTGGCAACCAGTTATTTTGGAGAGGATTAAGTCAAAAAAAAATTGAATTATCAAGAAAATTCAATGTAATTGACTCTATGTAGGAGTAGAGTTACAGTGCATAAACACTATTAACCTTTTACAAAGGAGGGGACTTCTATTTATAGGAAAGAGTGAGCCTCTGACCAAGCAAACTGATTCTAGAATTTTTCAGATCAGTTTGGTCAATTTTTGACCATTTTAGGTCAGTTTAGCTTACTTTTTGGATCTAGTTGAAACAGGAGAGAGGAGAGATGAGAATATCTCATTATTTTTTAGTTTAAAACTCCTCCACACATGTGAAATAGGCACCTCCTTCATGAGGGGAGATCCCCACACAGAGGTGTCAAAAATGCATCATTTCTTCTAAATATATCTTCTTTTTTAAGTAATAAACCTTGTACTTAGTCAACTCTTCATCTTATGTGAGCATTTGCTCATTTTTGGGAGCTTTTCTTTTATTCTTCAATTTATCTCTTTTCTACATTTGGATTAATCTTATTGGTCCATAGGAACCTTAGTTGGACTATAATCCAAAAATTCCTGAAAATATGGACCCTTTGGCTAAGGTCCTTTATACCTATTTTTAATTAGTTCCAATTGCACATTGGAAAGTTCTTTTTGAATTTCTGTTTCAGGGGAAACCATTTTAGACATTAGGAGTATTTTTATATTTAAAAATATCTGAATTTTGAATTACCTCCCTCGAGACATTTTCTCTCTCCAGGCCAAAACAGGGTAAAATAGGATCTTTCTTTTATTTCAGAGAGGAGAATAATTATAAGATCAGAAGGGGGGATTCTTACACCTGCACACCTCAAAAGCTGGAGGGAGGAATCTGACATCCTACTCCACTTAAAAAACGCGAGATGTCCTCATCTCGCAAAATTAGAGAACAACTCTTTCCCTTAAGATCCAACTGATTCTGGGGTTCCTTATAGTCTGGTGAACCCAATAGAATCCTAGGAAAACGATTCCTTATATAGAAATCATTATCAGATAACAATTCTTTCAGATCATATCATTTAAATCCTTATCACAATAATGGTCCATTAGACCGAAATTTTCATCTGAATAGTCCATAGAAATTTCAATTATACAGATTTTTAATTTGTCATCCCTTAACTCGATCTAGTGGGTCAAGTGTTAACAGCAGTAATTTGTCAGCACAATCCACTAATCTCATAGTGATTTGCTGAAGTCATTAACGTCATTCTAGTTACGAACATCATCACAGGGACTCGTCCCATTTATCCTCATTGGGTTTTGCTCTGCTTAACGCTTTTCAACCAAAATTCAAGAATCATCATTTTGCAATCAGAATCCAAATCAACTCATCAGTTCTCAACCAGAATTTAAAAATCATATCAACCACATTCGAATTCATCATCTGGATAGCATTTATGCTTATAATTTCAAGTCTTAGATTTACTCGTATATACTGCCAGTAAAGAGCTACATTTATACCCTCGGTATATACGGGTAGTCACGGTCCTTAGAATTATAAGGTAAATACCATCATGTCTAGGCCTCAAGCAAGTCAGGGATTCCATGCAATTGCGGTACTTCCATCTAAAGACCCAATTACTAATTTATGAATTTCAATCTAAATATCAATTTGTATGAATTTCATCACACAATTACAACCTTTTATTGCTACTTCATAAATTTTTTTGACATTTTTAGCTTCTCGGTTGATCCAAATTAGCCAATTCGCTCTGATACCAGCTGAAAGATCCTTGTCATCTCCGAGCAACAAATTTAGGGGTACTATCAGCGGAAGTAGCACTTCTTGCATGGGGCAGGGTCCCTCACTCGAGGCCTCGCCCACGGATGTCTGGACAAGAGACTAATCCATCGGTTCTTCCAAAACTGAACCCGAAAAAACTTCCCTTGCCCGAAAAGCACGGACGATTCCTCCAGGATAATGTTTCTCTAACGTAGTCAAAAGCCTTAACTAACTGAACTGATGACCTTGCTTACGCGAGACATCCTCCATTGACTCTCCGTCAGCTGTTTGTAACTTTATCAGATTAGGTCTCCATGACCTCAATCACAAGACGGTCAAAATGCTTTCCCAGCATTCTTGACATAAAACAGTCATTTTAAAAATAGGTCATAAATACAGTTTTTATAGTGAACTCTCATCCTTCCACATTGTTCCACATCAATCCACCTGATTTAAATCACATCCATTTCATATGTATTCCCAATCTCATCCAATCACATCATTTTTATCTCATCACATCTTTCCTCATTTATCCTCATCAGATCTCATCCACTCGCATCTACCCATCTCCACATCACATTCATTCACATCTCATCCATTCATAACTACCCCGATCCACATCACATCACATCACATTTTACCTCACATCCACATCCACATCACATCACATCCATTTTACCTCACATCTCAATCATTCACATCTATCCCGATTCACATGACATCACATCTCATTCATAACTACCCCGATCCACATCCACATCACATCACATCCATTTTACCTCACATCTCAATCATTCACATTTATCCTGATTCACATGACATCACATCTCATTTATTCACATCCTAATTCACATCACATTCACTCATATCCATCGCATTCATTCTCATCACCATCCCATCACATACATAACATCACATCACAACTATCCACATCATATCTCATTCATACACATCTCATCTCATTCATCCACATCCATCCAATCGGTCACAAGTACGATTACCCATATCTATTCATACATTCATATCTATCACTTCACATCCACATATATTCATGTCACATCACATCTCTTTACATCACTTCACATTCCTTCACATACACATACACATACACATCCACATCACATTCTTTCACATACACATCCACATCCATTCTTTCACATAGATCCACATCCATTCTTCACATACATCCACATCCATTCTTTCACATACACATTCCTTCCATTCTTCACATATACATTCACATCCATTCTTCACATACATAACCACATCCATTCTTCACTTATACATTCACATCCATTTTCATCACAACTATTCACTTCACATCTCATTATCTCTACTCACATCACATCCATCCATCCATTCATTCACATCTAACTGATTCTCATCACATCTTATTCATAGAACTTAAGATAATTCTAATTTTGATATAAAGATTCTTTACGCATCTATTTATGCATAAAAATCAACTTCAGTGGGAATAACACTTTTATAAAAATCCTTTTATGCATCTATTTATGCATAAAAATCAACTTTATTGAGAATGACACTTTTTGAAATAAAAGTAAATCCTTTATGCATCTTTCTCTGCATAAAATCAATTTTAATGAGAATAACACTTTTGAAATAAAAATAAATCCTTTATGCATCTTTCTATGCATAGAAATTAAATATGCATCTTTCTATGCATAGAAATTAAATATGCACCTTTCTATGCATAGAAATTAAATTCAATGAAAACAACACTTTTATAATAAAAATTTCCATTATGCACCTTTCTATGCATAGAAATTAAATTCAATGAAAACAACACTTTTATAATAAAAATTTCCATTATGCACCTTTCTATGCATAGAAATTAAATTCAATGAAAACAACACTTTTATAATAAAAATTTCCATTATGCACCTTTCTATACATAGAAATTAAATTCAATGAAAACAACACTTTTATGTGATAAAAATTTCCATTATGCACCTTTCTATGCACAGAAATTAAATTCAATGAAAACAACACTTTTATAATAAATATTTCCATTATGCATCTTTCTATGCATAGAAATTAAATTCAATAATTAATATCCGTGATATCCATGCATATTCATAGGTGAATATGTACATGGAGTAAATTAGAATATTTCTTTTAGAATGCACCAACGGTGGGAATTACTCTTTTGGAATAACATAAAATTAAACTTTCTTTTCCATAAAACTCTAAAATTTTTTACCATAACCTCCTTTGTATGGCTGACCATTTCTCATTTTTAACATTCTATTTTTAATTTAAATTAACCCCAATTAGATGTACAGGACTCTAATCTACATAATTTTTAATTTCCAAGAGAGTAAACAATAAGAAAAGTTTAATTAATCTTTTTGTTAAACATTCTAGGATAAAGAAAGGCTGAATTGTAAAGAAGAGAAGGAGATGGCCTTTTCATCAAGGCATAGCATTAGAATTTACTTTAATCAACTAAATAAACAAGAAAATCAAGAAAATCATAGATTTAAAATTAAAAGTAAGAAGAATTTATCTTACATGAAGTTTGTAAGCTTTCCTTTGGCTTGAGAGATTGAGGGTTCTACTCTTGTTTGGATCAAGAGTGGCCACCAATTATTTTGGAGATGATGATTAAGTAAAAAATAATTGAATTATTAAGAAAATTCAATGTAATTGGCTCTAGGTAAGAGTAGAGTAATAGTGCATAAACACTATTAACCTTTTACAAAGGGGGAGGCTTCTATTTATAGGAAAGAATGAGCCTCTAACCAAGCAAACTGATTCTAGAATTTTCCAGATAAGTTTGGTCAATTTTTGACCATTTTTAGGTCAGTTTAGCTTACTTTTTGGATCTAGTTGAAATAGGAGAGAGGAGAGATGAAAATATCTCATTATTTTTGAGTTTAAAACTCCTCTACACATGTGAAATAGGTGCCTCCTTCATGAGGGGATATCCCCACACTGAGGTGTCAAAAATGCATCATTTCTTCTAAATATCTTTTCTTTTTTAAGTAATAAACCTTGTACTTAGTCAACTCTTCATTTTATGTGAGCATTTACTCATTTTTGGGGGATTTTCTTTTATTCTTCAATTTATGTCCTCCCTACATTTGGATTAATCTTATTGGTCCATAGGAACCTTAATTGGACCATAATCTAAATTCTTTTGAAAATCTGGACCCTTAGGCTAAGGTTCTTTATACCTATTTTTAATTAATTCCAATTGCACATTGGAAAGTTCTTTTTGAATTTTCTTTTCAAGGGAAACCATTTTAGACATTAGGAGGATTTTTATATCTAAACATATCTCAATTTTGAATTACCTCCCTCTAGACATTTTCTCTCTCCAAGCCAAAATAGGGTAAAATGGGATCTTTCTTTTATTTCAGAGAGGGGAATAATTATAAGATCAGAAGGGGAGGTTCTTACACCTGCACAACTTAAAAGTTGGAGGGAGTAATCTTACACAATTGAAGACTCTCTACTCATCCAAATGCACAATTCTTCTCTAGACCAATGTATAGCAGATGTCTAGTTATGATTCAAGCCAAGAAGCATGAGATTTGATGACATAATCATGAATTAATAGCATTTTCACTAAAGTACCTTTATGTGAAGCACACATGTTGAGATGTCTATGCTTGAGGCATCAAATTAAAATATTGATGTTATTAGCTTATAGAGCACCCCAAAAAACCCCCAAGGCCAAGAGGAACTAGAGAGATTTGCATCGATGCTTGTAGATCTAGATTTTTATTTCAAAAAATGACGCTAGTTAATTGTGTTGCCATTAACAACCTGGTTCGAAATTCATTGATTCCTTTGATGTGCTTGTGCCCCATTGAGTTGGGAAGAAGCCCAACTAGTTTCTTTGAGCAATGGTTAAGTGTATGGAGAGCAATGCGGCCTCCACTACAACAGGGTATTCTGGTAGGAGAAAAATAGCTTTAAAAACGATTAATAAGGGATTAATACTAATCATATAGCTAAAATAAATTAAGAAATGGTTAATACTCTATTGAGGCTATCTTAATACTACCCTATACTAATTGAAAGATTTAAGGTGGATCCCAAAAGAGGATTAACATGGTGGATTAAGCATAATGATAAATAATCAAAATGGAAATAGTGCTAATCAAGAGTAATTAGCATAATAGCAACACAAAAATGGGAGAATAAGCATGTGCGTTGCATTAGATTTGTGCGTCTTTAAATAGGCAAGTTTACGAGTTGATTAGGTCACAATAATCCATGATCACAAATACATCAAAGATTAAAGCATAGACTTGAATCAAATTTATATAATAGAGCATAGTATAGCATTAAACAAGAGAAATAGAACATCACCATCAACACACTATAGGGTGTGCAATCCCCCCCCTCATGCATGTAGCTCCACTTCCACGACATGAGTATTCTAAGAATTCTATTCAATAAATAGCCCAAGGAGCTATTAATAGTTGTGCGTACAAAATTGGGCTTGCTTTTCCACTTTTACAAAAATAGCTCAAACACTAGAGCTTGTTCAAACACTAAGTGTAAATAATCAAAACTCTTCTAACATATATGCTAGGAATATAAGAACACCACGCACAAAAATGCATAAATAATATGTATAAACATTTGGCATGTGGCCAATAAAATAATAATGTTCTTGAGATGATATAGACAAGGTCCTCCACATGTAACATGCACACTGCTCGTCACCTATCTCACAAATGTAAACACATTAGTTATTTCAATTAATTTTCCTTCTCTATAATTAATCCCAATATGAAACATTGATAGGCACAAACACAACATACACTTACCACTTGTTTCACTACGATGAGAGTATCATAATACACATCATCTAGCATGGTGTGTATTGTCACTTGTTACACTTTAATTAACATGGTACATTAATTGCATAAACCACTTGTTATGCTTTGACTATGTGTAGTTATCTAGTATAGTCCACTTGTTTCACTTTGACCACAATATAGTTTTCAAGCATGGCACTACTTATTACACCTCAACAACATACACCTGTCAAGAATTGTCTTAAGATATACCAATAACACTAGGTAACTAGTATTTAATGCAAGGTCACCCAACCACGATACTAATTCACTAGGATGGCACACTAGCATCTAGGCATCCTCGTACAACTAAAGGGTGGACATTTCATAACACTTACCTGGAAAATTGATCCTAATTGTTCTCCTCTACCAGATTCTAGGCACCTATCTTTTGGCTCTCTTTGACTTTGCTTTTACAATCTTACTGCTCAATGATTAATGGGTTTGACCTTTGAACCTTTTGCCCTTTGATAACACAAATAATATTTACCTTGGATCATACATGAGCTGCCAATTGTGGTCCATCCTTGTACATGCCTAACATGATCAAAGCACACCTAAGATCTTTTTAAATCTTTATCTCCAGTGCATCAGCATATGATCGATAATGTCTAACCACAAGGTGACCTTGTTGTGGACATTTTAAAAACATAACAACACTTTGTGTTGTGGAAAGTAGCTACCATGGAAGAACTCGAATGCACATTGTCTTACTCTAGAATACTTAATTTAGCACCGTGTACTCTTCCTTCATTCTTGGAAGCCATAACCATCCTTGTAAGTCTATGTAAATAAAGCATTAGTGAGAAGAAGAGTGTGTTGAGATGGGATTAATTGATATGTTTTAACATTAAATTAATAAGAAATATATGCTACCTTTGGCATTGAATGAGAGATTCCTAGTTCCATATGGCTTATGTTTGATCCAAAAAAAGCATGCTTTCTAATAACATCATTCATGCTTTGTGACATTCATTTTTATCTTCCTTAGGCTAGTTTTTGATTAATCCAAATGTAGGGAGGAGATAAATTGAAGAATAAAATAAAATCTCCCAAAAATGAATAAATGCTCACATAAGATGAAGAGTTGACTAAGTACAAGGCTTATTACTTAAAAAAGAAGAGATATTTAGAACAAATGATGCATTTTTGACACCTCAGTGTGGGGGTCTCCCCTCATGAAGGAGGCACCTATTTCACATGTGTGGAGGAGTTTTAAACTAAAAAATAATGAGATATTTTCATCTCTCCTCTCTCCTGTTTCAACTAGATTCAAAAAGTAAGCTAAACTGACCTAAAAATGGTCAAAATTGACCAAACTTATCTGAAAAATTCTAGAATCAATTTTCTTGGTTAGAGGCTCCCTTTTCCTATAAATAGAAGCCCCATCCTTTGTAAAAGGTTAATAGTGTTTATGCACTGTTACTCTACTCCTACCTAGAGCCAATTACATTGAATTTTCTTGATAATTCAATTGTTTTTGACTTAATCCTCTCCAAAATAATTGGTGGCCACTCTTGATCCAAACAAGAGTAGAACCCTCAATCCCTCAAGCCAAAGGAAAGCTTACAAACTTCATGTTAAAGTCTTCTTACTTTTAATTTTAAATCTATGGTTTTCTTGATTTTCTTGCTTATTTAGTTGATTAAAGTAAATTCTAATGCTATGCCTTGATGAAAAGGCCATCGCCTTCTCTTCTTTACAATTGAGCCTTTCTTTATCCTAGAATGTTTAACAAAAAGATTAATTAAACTTTTCTTATTGTTTACTCTTTTGGAAATTAAAAATTGTGTAGATTAGAGTCCTTTACATCTAACTGGGGTTAATTTAAATTAAAAATAGAATGTTAAAAATGAGAAATGGTCAGCCATACAAAGGAGGTTACGGTAAAATTTTTTAGAATTTTATGAAAAAGAATGTTTATTTTTATGTTTTTTCAAAAGAGTAATTCCCACCATTTGTGCATTTTAAAAGAAATATTCTAATTTACTCCATGTACATATTCACCTATGAATATGCATGGATATCACGGATATTAAATATTGAATTTAATTTCTATGCATGGAAAGATGCATAATGGAAATATTTATTATAAAAGTGTTGTTTTCATTGAATTTAATTTCTATGCATAGAAAGGTGCATAATGGAAATTTTTATTATAAAAGTGTTGTTTTCATTGAATTTAATTTCTATGCATAGAAAGGTGCATAATGGATTTTTTTATTATAAAAGTGTTATTTTCATTGAATTTAATTTCTATGCATAGAAAGGTGCATAATGGAAATTTTTATTATAAAAGTGTTGTTTTCATTGAATTTGATTTCTTTGCATAGAAAGGTGCATAACGAAAATTTTTATTATAAAAGTGTTGTTTTCATTGAACTTTATTTCTATGCATAGAAAGGTGCATAATGGAAATTTTTATTATAAAAGTGTTATTTTCATTAGATTTAATTTCTATACATAGAAAGATGCATAAAGGATTTATTTTTATTTCAAAAGTGTTATTCTCATTAAAATTGATTTTATGCATAGAAAGATGTATAAAGGATTTATTTTTATTTCAAAAGTGTTATTCTCATTAAAATTTATTTTATGCATAGAAAGATGCATAAAGGATTTATTTTTATTTCAAAAAGTGTTATTCTCATTAAAATGATTTTCATGCATAAATAGATGCATAAAAGGACTTTTATAAAAGTGTTATTCCCACTGAAGTTGAATCTTTATATCAAAATTAGAATTCTCTTAAATTCTATGAATAAGATGTGATGAGAATCAGTTAGATGTGAATGAATGAATGGATGGATGGATGGATGGATGGATGGATGTGATGTGAATAGAGGTAATGAGATGTGACGTGAATAGATGTGATGAAAATGGATGTGAATGTATAAGTGAAGAATGGATGTGGTTATGTATGTGAAGAATGGATGTGAATGTATATGTGAAGAATGGATGCGAATGTATGTGAAAGAATGGATGTGGATGTATGTGTGAAAGAATGGATGTAGATGTATGTGAAAGAATGGATGTGGATGTATGTGAAGAATGGATGTGGATGTGTATGTGAAAGAATGTGATGTGGATGTGTATGTGAAAGAATGTGAAGTGATGTAAAGACATGTGATGTGACATGAATATATGTGGATGTGAAGTGATAGATATGAATGTATGAATAGATATGGGTAATCGTACTTGTGACCGATTGGATGGATGTGGATGAATGAGATGAGATGTGTATGAATGAGATATGATGTGATGGGATGGGATGGTGATGAGAATGAATGTGATGGTGAATAAATGAGATGTGATGTCATGTGAATCGGGATAAATGTGAATGATTGAGATGCGAGGTAAAATGGATGTGATGTGATGTGATGTGGATCGGGGTAGTTATGAATGAATGAGATGTGAATAATTGTAATGTGATGAGATGTGGAGATGGGTAGATGCGAGTGGATGAGATCTGATGAGGATAAATAAGGAAAGATGTGATGAGATAAAAATGATGTGATTGGATGAGATTGGGAATACATATGTGATGAGATAAAAATGATGTGATTGGGAATACATAGATGTGATTTAAATCAGGTGGATTGATGTGGAACAATGTGGAAGGATGAGAGTTCGATATAGAAACTGTGTTTATGACCTATTTTTAAAATGACTGTTTTATGTCAAGAATGTTGGGGAAGCATTTTGACCGTCTTGTGAATGAGGTCGTGGAGACCTAATCTGATAAAGTTGCAACAGCTAACAGAGAGTCAATGGAGGACGTCTCATGTAGCAAGGTCGGTCGAGGTCTTGACTAGCCTCAGTTTGATTAAAATGGTGAGCTTCCGGTACGGTGGATGAGGGACCAAGGAAGCGGCCTATGAGGGAAGCGCTAGGTCACCTGCTGCGAAGGATCCTAGAGGGTGATGAGCATACGATGCTCGGGCTCTGGGTTGCCAAAGATACCCACACGTGCATTGTGGAAGATATTGGAACAAGGAGTAAGAGTTGTTTTCTAAATTCGGGCATGGATCTGGTTGATTGACCTTGCTAGGCCTCAATGGATGAGTCCATGGTTCTTTTATATGGATCTATTGGTTGATTTTGCTGATCTTCAACAGAGATTCCATTTTGATATGTGAATATATTGCCAAGTACTATGAGCTAGGAACCATAGAAAAGGCCCCTGATGAGTGGACAGGTGGTGAGCGTTCTGGTTGCCAATGATGCCATAGGTACACCAATGAAGGAATGATTGGAAATAAGGATTCAATCGGAGATTTTGAGGATTATGATCAGTGACACTATGATTTCATTAAATGATTGTTTTAAAGACAGTTGAATCTATGAAAAAGGTAATTTCATATTGGGTGTGTAAGTGGTGTGACTAGTTTTAAGTTTGCATGAATATCCGGCTAGGGGGCCTTGGAACTCTTTTCCCTGGTACCCAGGACAAAACCTAACCAAATTCCTAATACGAAAAATGCAATTTCATATTGGGTGTGTAAGTGGTGTGACTAGTTTTAAGTTTGCATGAATATCCGGCTAGGGGCCTTAGAACTCTTTTCCCTGGTACCAAGGACAAAACCTAACCAAATTCCTAATTGGATCCCATCACTACAGTGGTTGGGCGGTTGGCTAACCCATGGGACTGGATGGGGTTAGGCTAGACTGATGGATCCCTAAATTAAGACTCAGTTTTGTTATGGTACGATAGATGAAGTAAATCCCAGACAAAAATTGTTCTATGGAAAAGAATCAACGGCTATGCCTCTCAATGAGGAAAAAAGCGTTGGTCTCTATGATCCAAGTGCAATCTTTTCCCTGATCTGACTATGGGACTTACGGGTTTGATCAGATCAGTTTAGTTAGTTAAGGCTTTTGATTACGTTAGAGAAAAATTATCCTGGAGGAATCGCCCATGCTTTCCGAGCAAGGGAAGTTTTTCCAGGTTCAGTTTTGGAAGAACCGATGGATTAGTCTCTCGTCTGGATATCCGTTGGCGAGGCCCCAAGTGAGGGACCCTATCCCGTGCAAGAAGTGCTATTTTCACTGTTAGTACCCCTGAATTTGTTGCGCGGAGGGGACAAGGATCTTTCAAATTGAATGCTCCAATTTACTCTATTTTTTCCATCCAAAATAGTGAATAATTTTCACTAATCAAGGATTAATCAGCCCTAATCGAAACCATTGGGCACAATTGATGGTTGAATCTTTCCATTAGGGACCTGCCATAGCTCCCTATCACTTCATATTATAAAAGCCCCTTATTTAGTGCTCCAAGACCCCGCTCCAAAAATAGCCTATTCACTGTTTTTTTACTTTTAGTAGGAGGAGTTTTGCATTTATTTCTTAATCCTTAGTATTAAGCACTAATATAAAGTTTTGTAAGGGATTAGACACTACCTTGAGAATCATAAAATGTAGTGGTGGTAAGAATTTGCACATGGTTACCTACAACTAAAATGGACAAATTTGATGGGGCCGTTCATTTCACACTTGGCAAACTAAGGTCAAGTTCACTCTCATGAAGAAGGGCTTATGGAACATTACAAATGGCAAAGAAAAGAAACCAACAACTAGAGAAGGTGAAGCAACCTGGGTAGGGAAAGATGAGAAATCCTTAGCCATCATAGCACTGGGTTTGAATGATCATTACGTTCATCACATAGATGGTAAAGAAACCTCTTTTGAGGCATGGGAAGAACTATCTAAATTATTTGGTACACAAGAAAAAATGAACAAAGGTGACTCACTACCCGCACACATAAAATACATGAAAAGCTTAATAACTCAACTTGCAGAGCAAGAATCAAAGTAAACATGGAAGAAGATATTATCATTGCAGTTCTACTCTCAAAAGGCTTCCATAGGAAGCTTTTGGCACCTTAGTCACCACTCTCATGAACATTCCTTCTCTAAATCTCATTGAAATGAAAGCATCTTTCTTAGAAGAAGAGAAAAAGTTGAAGCTAAGGAATGGACACATCATCTAGGAAGGAGCCTACTTCAACAAAGGTGGATACAAGAAGAAGGTACACCACAAGGGACCAATAAAGAAGACTTACAACTTCTGTGGGAAGCCTAATCTTGAAGAAAAGGATTATTTTTCTCGAGCCAAGGAAAAAAAGACTTATTTGTAGGTGAAGTTGAAGATGAAGCCAAGGAAGAAGAAGGAGCCTTAGTTACAGAGGCTACTTACATCAAAGAAGGATGGGTTCTCTAGACAACTAGAACCAAGCCCTCCTGTTCCCTCTATCCTAAACTCATTGTAAACATAACTAGGAACTAGCATATGTCATGATACATGGCATTATAAACCTAACTACAGTAAGAGCTATGGGCACAAGCATTGTCATCATATCCATCATTGTAAACATGACCTATAAGCTAGCATTGCCATTACTATCATGGATATACTGTTGAGGGAGTGTAAGATCCCTGCCCTCTCTGCGCATCGAGCTCTGGAGAGCTAGCAGCGTAAGTAGCATCCTCATGCTACGCAGGGCAGAGCTTCCCACTCGGGGCCTTGCCCTCCCCCACGAATGTCCGGATAAGAGACTAATCCCTCGGTTCTTCCAAAACCAAACCTGAAAACTTCCCTCGCCTAGAAAGCATAGGCGATTCCTCCAGGAAAATCTTCTAACGTAGTCAAGAGCCTTAACTATCCTTTGTATTCCGACCGAACCCGCGGGTCACATGGCCGAATCAAGGGAGGAACTTGTACTAGGTTCATAGAGACCAGCACTTTTTTCCCCATCAAAGTGTTGGTTCATAGAGACCAACACTTTTTTCCCCATCAAAAGAGGCATAGCTGTTGATTCTTTTCCATAGAACAAGGACTATCCTGTGACTTACTTCAACAAGGTGTTGAAATGTCAAGCTCGTATATAGCTGGAGGATAGCACATGGGAGCTGACAGAGTGACAGTATGGTAGATAGATATCGTGTGGTGTGTTTATGACCGCGTCCAGCTGGTCATGTGTGGTGTGGACATTAAATTAGGTTTACTTTGTAGTGTGGACATAACACTATGTTGTGTTCCTCTTTGTGTGTGAGAGAGAGATGATGACTATGGCTTCTCTCCTTCTTTATGATTGATGGATATGGATTAGGGTTTGCTTCTCTTGTGTGTGCTCTCTCCTGCTTTTGTTTTTTATCATGGTATCAGAGCCTAGAGCTCATTAGCTGTGTTGTGAGAGTGAGTGAGAGAAGAGGGAAGAAGAAGAAAAAGCTGTGAAGGAAGCCATTGGAGCTTGGAGCAAAGGAGAAGCTGTGGAGCACACATCGGCATCAGATCTGAGAGCTAAGGACCATTGGTAAGTGTAGCAAGACCCCCTTTGTGGATTGCAGGTATCAAGAGCAAGTGTAAGAGAAGATTAAAGGTGCAAAAGCAAGCAGAAAATTTCTGTTTTGAAGCTTTAATGGAAAGCTTATGAAGGAGTGTGTCTTGGCAAATGTATTGGATCAAATGCAAAGCAAACACTGAGGCTCTCATGTATTGTGAATGAACACATGTATTAGCAACTTTGGGGCAATTCATTGCATGGAAAATTGATGCATTACAGGCAATTTGTGAAGAAAAAATTCTGGTTTTTTGGACCCTACAAAAACAGAGAACATATGCTCGGCGAATGCGGAAGATTGAAGCAAAATTGAGCCAAACCCTTCATACCCATGATGCATTAGGTCATTTCTAAGAAGTTTATCAACTCAATTGTGAAAAACCCCTTCTCTACAGGCCCCAGGAGCAGGCGGCGCATCTCTGTGCAGAATTCTGGATAGTCTCATAAGATATCATGCCATTCACTCATTTCTAATCCATTTGAAGCCATTCAAAGCTTGGGGAGTTTAGCAAAGACATTGCTAAGGCCTTGTGATACTTGGTTGCAGCTCATGTGATGTATTTGGAGCTCATTGAAGTAGTTTATCAGAGGTGTGCAGGTTTGCAGAAAGTCTGTCCAGAAACAGAGTAGTATTAATCAAGGCATTAATCCTTGTCTATATCAAATTGGCCTAATTCCCTTGGTACAAGTAGAGTCCTATGAGTTGCTAAACTTTTGATTCAAAAATTTTTGAATTTGGATAAGATTTGAAGGAGATAGAGCATTTTTAGTGAGAGGTGGTACCTGACAGATGCAGAAAAAGGCAAACCAGGGAGCTACAAAAATTGGTGGTTCTCATTCACCTTGAAGAATTTGATCAAACCCTTCTAGGATATGTTGGAGCAATGTGTTGGGAAGCCAATGCAAGTTGAATCATTGCATTTGGACAATATTTGAAGGATTTAGAGCATAATCTTTGACTGGTTACTGGTGATGGCGAGAAAAAAACCAGAAAATTCAACTTTACCCTTTTTCAATTTTGATGATACAAATGAAGTTCTTATGCAACATGAAGTCATTTGTGGTGTGAATGCATATGTATAGCATATATTGAGCTTGGTTCATAATCATTTGGAGCTTTGGAAAGCATCGGGAAGAGTGTTACATCAGGGTACATCACAGGTATTCAAAATGGGAGATGGTCCAGTACAAATTGTTGGAGAGAAGCTTGACAGAACCAACTTCCAAGTGTGGAAGTTTTGAATGAAGAGTTTTTTGAAAGGCAAAGGATTGTGGAGCCTTGTATTGGAGGAAGACCCGGAGCCATTCCTACCTCCTCAACCAAATAATGCTCAGTTTGCTGGCTCACAAGCAATGGGTAGAGCGGTCTTCGAAAGTGTTGCATTATTTTTCAATATGTGTAACAGATGCCTTGCTTATTCACATCCAAGATGCAGATACACCGAAAGAAGCATGGGGTATATTGTGCTGAATGTATGAGACAGACACTGGTGCAAGGAAGATACAACTAAAGCAACAGATTCACAGTGTAACACGAAGGAATAGGAGTATACATGAGTATGTTCAGGAAATCAAGGGTTATGCAGATTCCTTGTCATCAATCCATGCCCCAATGGATGATGATGATTTGGTTGCTCTCACATTGCGTGGTTTAGGCAAAGAATACAAATCTTTTGACACTTCCATCTCAGTAAGGTTGGGAGGAATGCCAGACTTTAATGAGCTTGTGTCATTGCTCATTGTGGAAGAATTGAAGCTTGGCCTTGGTGGTATGAGTGTTACAGGTGGTGCATCCTCGTCAAGCAATGATGAGCATGCAAGGAATCAGGCTTTTTACTCATCTAGAGGCTTTCGAGGCAGGGGGAGATTTACCCCTCGAGGCCGTGGAGGACGTGGTTGGAATGACAGGTCTACTCAACCACAATCAAATCAGAATCTTCAGAATTCATAGTCATCATTTGGATCACGTGGAGGTCGTGGATTTCAATCCCATAGGGGGAGATTTGGAACAGGTGCTCATGGTAGAGGACGATGGCAAGGTCCTCAACAAAATTTGAATGGGATTGAATGTCACTATTGTGGCAAACTTGGACATATGGCAAAAGATTGTTACAAAAAGCAGAATGATGTGAGGAATGGAAGACCACAACATGGAAATTATGCATCTACCAGTAACAATGATGGGAGTTCAAATCATCTTTTTGCAATGAAGCACATTATGGGGACAATGGATTCTCAGAATGCAGGAGATGAGTCATGGTATATGGATTCAGGTGCCTCAAACCACATGACATGTCATGGTGAGTGGTTTGAGAAGATGCAACCATTGGATACAAATGGTTATGTGGTCACAGGAGATGATACTCAGCATCTTATAACACATGTTGGCAGTGTGCCTTTGAGGATGCATGATGGAAATGTGAAGAATATGTCAGAAGTGTTATATGTACCATCCATCACAAAGAATTTGGCATCAGTAGGCCAAATGGTTGAGCAGAGATTACAAGTAAGATTCAATGAGAATGGCTGTTTTGTGGAAGACTTTAAGCATGGATGTAGATTGATTGCCAAGGGCAAGAAGGAAGGAAGGTTGTTCAAATTGGATGCAGGCATACCAGAATTGAGCTCAGTCATGTTTTCAAAGAGCAATGGGATTGTGCAGGACATTGACATGTGGCACAAGAGGATTGGACATGTCAATATACAGAGATTAAAGAACATGCAAACAAGAGGCATTGTCAGTGGATTGCCTCGATTCAAATATGATGGACATATGCATGTTTGTGAAGCCTGTCAGTTTGGAAAGCAGGTAAGGTTGAGGTTTCCTAGAGAAGGAAATATGAGTAACAAGCCACTTGAGATAGTACACAGTGATGTATGGGGCCCTGCACAAAATCCATCTATCAAAGGAAGTCTATACTATGTGACATTTATAGATGACTTCAGCAGGATGACATGGATATACTTTCTGAAAGAGAAGAGTGAAGTGCTGGAAAAGTTCATGGATTTCAAAGCTCTTGTAGAAAAGCAATATGGCTGTTGGATTAAATGTTTGAGAACAGATGGAGGTGGTGAATACACCTCAAAAGCTTTTGAGCATTTCTTGCGGAAGCATGGGATAAGAAGACAGTTGACATGCAGGTATACACCTCAGCAGAATGGTGTGGCTGAGAGAAAGAATCGAGTCATATGTGAAGTGGCAAGGGCAATGCTCAATGAAAAGAGCATGCCAGATTACTATTGGGCAGAAGCATGTGCTACTGTAGTGTATATCCTGAACAAAACACCTACAGCAGCCATTCATGGAAGCACGCCAGAGATGCGGCTTACAGGTTACAGGCCAGACATTGGACATCTCAAAGTCTTTGGATGCGTAGCTTATGTCCATGTGCCTGATGAAAGAAGACGGAAGTTGGATCCTAAGGCAGAGAAATGTGTATTTGTTGGATATGCATAGGATCGAAAGGCCTACAAATGTTATAACCCTCAAACTAGACAAGTAGTCATCTCACGAGATGTGGTGTTTGATGGCTTGCTAGTTGGTACAAAGCAAAAGATGAGGGAGTCATTGACTCACTTGAGGCTAATGTGCCTGTGAACTTGCCATCACAAGCAAGTTCTAGTTCTACTACTATGTCTGGGCCAGCAGAGCAGAAGCTGAGAGTAGCAGTATACGTCCATGGTCAGGACATTTGAGGCATGAGAGTGTAAGCACTGGGAGTAGTGCTATGGATAAAGGCAAGAAGAAAGCCGAAGGAATTGGAATCACAGGTTATGAGTCATCTAGTTCTGAGAGTCTGGATGAGGAGCTAGGCATACCTGTGCTAGGCAGGACAGATATGTGCCACCACATGCTAGAGTTACAGGTGTACAGAGTAACCCGCATACATTGCGGAGATCCCAGAGAGTCAGATATCCAGTTGAAAGATTGACATATAGAGATTTTGCTATGCACTATGCATACATGACATCTATGGTAAAGCATGTGGAACCTACATGCTATACAGAGGCTATTGGAGAGCATGTATGGGAGAAAGCCATGGATGAAGAGATGGATGCTTTGGACAAAAATGATACATGGGAATTGGCTGAGTTACCTCAAGGAAAGAATGCAATTGGTTGCAAATGGGTGTATAAGGTAAAGTGCAAGTCAGATGGCAGCCTAGAGAGACATAAGGCAAGGCTGGTCGCTAAAGGATATGCACAAACTTATGGTCTTGATTATGATGAAACTTTCAGCCCAGTGGCTAAGATGGCTACAGTGAGGTCTATCATTGCCTAGCAGCACAAAAAGGTTGGGCTTTCCATCAAATGGATGTAAAAAATGCTTTCTTGAATGGTGAACTACAAGAAGAGGTGTACATGGAACAGCCAGAAGGATATGTACATCCAAAATATCCGACTTTTGTTTGCAGGTTAAAGAAAGCACTCTATGGTTTGAAGCAAGCACCTCGTGCTTGGAGTGACAAGATCAGCAGATATCTTGTCAGTATTGGATTTGTGGTTGGAAATGCAGACTCTTCACTTTATGTGAAGAAGACACATGATGGTATCGTGATGATAGTCATTTATGTTGATGATTTGATTATCACAGGTGATTGTGGGAAAGGCATTGATGAGGTTAAGGCCTCTTTATGCAAAGAGTTTGATATGAAAGACCTTGATGATTTAAGGTTCTTTCTTGGCATTGAGGTGATAAGAACAAGCAAAGGTATATGGCTGGTGCAAAGGCAATATGCACTTGACATGCTGGCAAAGTATGGTATGACAGCATGCAAACCAATGTTGACACCATTAGAGCAAAACATGAAGCTTAGGGCTGATTTGGGTGATGAGCTTGATGATATCACCATGTACAGGAAAATGGTTGGTAGCCTTATCTACATGACCATTACGAGGCCAGATCTCAGTTATGCAGTTGGTTTGGTGAGTCAGTTTATGCAAAGTCCTCGTAAACCTCACTTGGATGCTGTGAGACATATTCTGAGATACGTCAAAACTACCGTGCATTATGGTCTTTTCTATGAGGCAGGAAAAGACATGCATGTCTATGGATATACAGATGCAGATTGGGCCGGTAGTGCATATGACAGGAGGTCTACCAGTGGCTATGTTTTCAGCCTTGGTAGTGGAGCTGTGAGTTGGAGCAGTAAAAAGCAACCTACAGTTGCCTTATCTACCACACAGAGGCAGAGTATCGTGGAGCAGCCATAGCTGCATGTGAGGCTATGTGGTTGAAGAAGTTGCTAGATGATGTCAGGTTACAGAGTGATATGAGAGTTGTCATTCATTGTGACAACATGAGTAGTATTCAGCTTGCTAGCAACCCAGTTTATCATGCCAAGACAAAACATATTGAGGTCCACTATCACTTCATCAGAGAGAAAGTGCTAGATGGGCATGTTGATTTGACATATGTGCAGACAGATGAGCAGGTTGCAGATATCTTTACCAAAGCACTTGGTAAGGATAAGTTCGAGTATTTCCGTACTAGATTGGGAGTCCTAGAGATGGACATGTCGAGCTTGAGGGGGAGTGTTGAAATGTCAAGCTCGTATACAGCTGGAGGATAGCACATGGGTGCTGACAGAGTGACAGTATGGTAGATAGATATCGTGTGGTGTGTTTATGACCGCGTCCAGCTGGTCATGTGTGGTGTGGACATTACATTAGGTTTACTTTGTAGTGTGGACATAACACTATGTTGTGTTCCTCTTTGTGTGTGAGAGAGAGATGATGACTATGGCTTCTCTCCTTCTTTATGATTGATGGATATGGATTAGGGTTTGCTTCTCTTGTGTGTGCTCTCTCCTGCTTCTGTTTTTTATCACAAGGATTATCCAGTGACTTACTTCAACTATCGTAATTTAAACAAAATTGAAATTTATTATAGGAATCCATCGATCCGGCCTAACCCTATCCAATCCCATGGGTTAGCTAACCACCCAACCACTGTATTGATATGATCCATTATAAAAATTTGGTTATGTTTGTCCCGGGTACTAGGGAAAATAGTTCCCAAGCCCCCTAGTCGGCTCTGATGCAAAACTTAAATAGACACACCACTTACACACCCAATATGAAATTGCCTTTTCTCTTAGATTCAACTATTTCCAATCAGAATTGCAATAAAACCATAGTGTTTCTATCATAATCCTCAATATTCCAGTTCCAGGGTCCAATTTTCACTTTTCCACTTTCCAACCATAAAATCCAAATTTCAATCATTCCTTCCTCAGCTTACCTAATGGCGTCATCGGCAACTAGAACGCTCAGCACCTGGTCAGTCCCTCTAGGCTCACCTAGTACTTCACTCAGGGGCCTTTTCAATAGTTCCTAGCCCATAGTACCTAAGGAGTATAATCTCATAAAATCCATATGGACTCTCCGTTGAAGATCAACTAGATCAACCAACAAGATTCATTTATCAAAAGAGCCATGAACTCATCCATTGAAGACCAGCAAGGCCAATCAACCAGATCCATGCCCGTGTTCAGAAAACAACTCCAACTCATTTTTCTTCCTCGACACATGCGTGGGTATCCATCCTGGGCAACCTAGAGCCCGAGCACCGTATGGTCAGCACCCTTTAGGTGCCTTCGCAGGTGACCTAGCGCTTCACTCATAGGCTGCTTCCTTGGTCCCTCATCCACCATACCGAAAGCTCACCATTTTAACCAAATTGAGGTTGGTCAAGACCTCGACCGACCTTGCCATGTGAGATGTTCTTCTTTGACTCTCAGTCAGCTGTTGCAACATTTTCCATTTAGGTCCCCACCACGACCTCATTCCATAAGATAGTCAAAATTCTTCCCCAGCATTCTTGACGTAAAACAATTTTTAAAAACAGTTTTCACATGCAAATATAGTTTCCAAGCAAAATTCCCATCTTTCCATATCATTCCACATCATCGATTGACATCATTTCAGATCATTCCTCATTTTTCCACATCATTCCCCATCATTCCACATCATTCAACATCATTTCTCATCATTCAACATCATTCCACACATCACTACACATCATTCTCCATCATTCCACATCATTCAACATCATTTCTCATCATTTAACATCATTCCACACACTCGGGGGGGTCACTATATGTAAAATATCCCTATCACGTGCGTTCAAGGCCTATATTTTAAATCCCTTATTTGTGAATTTTTAATCTATATAATATCCCCTTTTCTTTATGAATCTATAAATTTTTTTGAAAAAATTTTAAATCATACCCTTATGTAAATATATTTCTGTAAGTTTTATAAATTAAAATTATGCTTCTGTTGAATGCACGTGATATTCACTTTTTTTTGTGAGTGACCCCCCCCCCCCCCCCCCCGAGTCCACACATCACCCACATCATTCCACACATCACTACACATCAATCCACACATCACCCACATCATTCCACATCAACCACATCAATTCACACATCATTCACATCATTCAACATCATTCCAATTTCCACAACAAGATGGTCTCTTTTCACTTTGAGCGAATTAGGTTTGATTATCAACTTTCCTTGATCTAGTTATCCGAAATTTTTTTCCACAATCAACCAAGTTAAGAATATAGTTTCTCTACTTTTCCTACTGACAAAACTTTCTAAGTCTCGGCCATTACTTGGCTTAGTCAAAGGTAACTTTTTCTCGACTCAATTCAATTAAGTCTAAATTTCTATTCATTTTTGGATCCTCAATCCTTTCAAGAATTCTAGATTCCTTTTCTAGGGAATCTAAGAATAAGTCAGTCTCACAAGTATTTACATTCATCCAACTAAGCATGTTTCTCGTCTTTTTCTGGGAAATCCCTTTTTCTGTTCAGAGTGTACTTAAGATTCCATTTCTCGAGAATCTACACGTATACTTCATAAAAAGTTAATTATGTTCGTGATTCCTCTTTCTGATTAAAATTTATCCATTCTCTTTTTTGAATAAAAGATTTATGCATACATTTTCACAAAATCAATTATACCCATAATTCCTCTTTTAGCATAAAACATGTATGCACACCTACTAATTCATTTTTATCCAAATGAATTATATTCAAATGCCTTTCCATAATTCTCATAAATTTAATGAATCTAGAAAAATTTGTGCATGACCTTCTTTATTTTTTTGGTAATTGAATAATGCTCAAAACTCCACTTTTAGCATAAAATTTATTATGCATAAATTCATTTCCTAATGAAAAAAATTTTGCCATAGTTTCCCCATATTTTCTATGAAATGAGAATGCTCAAAACTCCACTTTTAGCATAAAATTACTATGTGTAAATTTATATTTATTTTCTAAAAAATTTACCATAGCTTCCCTACATTTTCTATGAAATGAAAATGCTTAAAATTCCACTTTTAACATAAAAATTAGTTTATGCAGCATAAACCTTCATTTTCTAATGATAAAATTTTACCATAACCTAATCTAAGGGAAGAGGGTAACAAGAAGGAATGAACCTAACTAAGAAAATGGAAAGAAACTCAACACTCTCACACTATCACACCAACACTACACTCTTACTCCATACCTCTCACACATAAGTCCAAGCTCATATAAATAATAAGCACACATGGCAATGAGAATATGGCAACCCCACACTCAAGTTCTTAAACACATGCCTCTCACACATGGAGAGTGCTCAAGAGTGAGCAAGCCATGCCCAAAACAACACACCCTAGTTTTCTTATGTGAGTAAGAAGAAGACCTCACCCAATCCTAAGTAGACCCTAAAAGGAGATACCTCAACCTCTAAGATTAGACTGAGGAGCACGAGACTTAATCCTTTTTAAAGGGAAAGAACACAAGATGGACTTCACATTTTGGGCTAGAGGGGAAGTGAAATTTCCTCACCCATGCTCTCTATAAAGAGTAAAACGTAGCCACATGGAGTATAGGTGAGTCCACAACTTGAGCCTCACTTCCCATGGAGCATAGGTGATTCCACAACTTGAGCTAGAGGGGAAGTGAGATCTCCCTCACCCAGGATCTTTATAAATAATAATATGTAAGGCCATCCCATATGCACAAGTGCCATATGGTGAGCATAGGTGAGTCCACAAATAGACATACATAAAGGTCAATGTTACCCAAGTATCCTATGGCAAATATAGAGTATGTGCACACTAAAGTGATATCCATATATAAGTGCATGTGCACCATCATGTGAAGAAGTATATAGTGCTAAGATATGGTGTATGGAAAGAGGTTAACATCCCCCCATCTCTAATACACATATGTTCCCATGGATGTGGTCAGATGAGATGGCAATGAGTACAATAATGTAGGGGGAAAGGGAAAAAAACAGATAGGGTTGATGTCAATTATGCCCAAAGGGCAAGACGGATTATGCCAAAGATGTGTCGATGTAGAGCATGTCCCAAGCCCAAGGATTCATAAGATGTGTCTATGTAGAGGATTCTCCATGCACCAAAAAGTGTCAATGTAGAGGATCTATATAATATGTCAATGTAGAGGATCCTCCATGCACCGAAAAGTGAAGCGAGGGAAACTCCCCCCACCTCAAGAGTATAGAGAATGGAAGTGAGGGGTGCCCCCCCACCTTGAAAGTTGATCCTATTCATGGGGGATCCTAAAAGAAAACAGGGACCTCGAGGGAAGGTACATATTTGGATCCCATATGTACGAGGCTAGAGTCAGTGCCCTAGCAAACACCAAGGAAACGTATGTCGGTGTAGACCATGGGGGTGACGAGGCCCATGGAAAGTCAATGTAGACTAATCTAGGATCCCATATGAAGTGGTTCCCACGTAAAGGCCAAGGAAGAGAGTATACATAAAAAAATGAAAAGGTTAGTGGTTAGTTGAGAAAGGGAAAACTAAGGGAGGTGGTTTTGAAAAGCTTAAATAATAATTTTTCATGTGAAGAGATGGTGCGTGCCAATAGGTCATATAGACAAACTTAAAAACATCGTAGTGGAGCGCCCACCGGCTGCCTCGAAATCCATCCCTATAGGAGGCAGTGGATGGACCTAAAAGGCTTCCACACTCTTTAAGACATGGCCTGTGATAATGACTTTACTTGGGGCAATGGAAGAGTGGGCATTTAAGTAAGAAAAGCAAAGCTAGACAATTGCTACACTTCCAAAAGCATCTGGCAACCTCTTCCTAAACGCAAAAGTAAGAGTCTAACATAGTATTACTCTTTCAAACCACTACCCTATACTATGTACTTTGACTCAAGGGGCTTAAAATATTAGAGCAAGTTGGTTCCACACAGACCCTAAACTTTTTGGACTCCCTACAGTGAGAAGGACTCTGAAGAAAATCTCGTACCATCATTTTCTTGTCCACAAATCCCCAATAAAGGCCTATTCACAAGCGATCAAGGACTCATAGAAGGTGCTTCTGGACATTAAGAAGGAGGTCATCAAAATTAGAATAGATAGGAGAGTTCAAAAATATCAGGAACTGCAAATACTAGAACAAAAAATCAATCAAGGATTGATAGATTTGCAAGAGGAGATGATTAAAGTTACAGATGCCCTAAAGAAGGAGGAAGAGATTCAATTCAACACATCAAACTCTACCTAAGAAAATGGTGGGCTAGGAAGATGGATAGACCCTCTAGAGAAATGTTCTCTCTCTTTAAAAAAAAGGTTGCCATATATTATATCCCTATGCTAAGGGATAAACGAGGTAGACATGCAGAATCAATAGTTGAGAACATGGAGATTGTCAAAGACCACTTCTCAATCATCTTTGAGGCACAAGATTACTACACAGAGGAAAGAAAAGTAGTAGTGCATGTCATTTTAGAATGCAAGAAGAAAACAATACCAGTGAGTCTTTCAGCCATTCTAGAAGAGGGTATCTCCATGGGAGAACTAGAGGATGCAATTGATGCCATGCAGAATGGTAAGATCCCTGGACTTGATGATCTGCCTGTAGAATTTTATAAAACCTTCAAAGACTTCTTGCTTATCCCTCTGTTTAAGGTATGGAAGGAATTAGTCAAATTTGGTGCCCTCCCCTTCTCAATAGATGAAGGAGTTATCAAATTAATTCACAAAAGGGGCCCCAGAGATGACATCTCCAACTGGAAAACTATTACTATGTTGATCACTGCGTACAAAATTTATGCAAAAGGCCTTGGCTAACAGACTTTCTTGACATTTAAAAGATTGGATAAAGCCTGAACAAAAAGGTTTCATTAAGGGTAGATACATATTGGATGCCATCATAGCCTTGTGGGAAGATGTTGAACATGCTTAACAAATGTAGCAGGACTTCATGTTCTTCAAGATAGACTTCGACAAAGCCTAGGACAGGCTAGATTGGAAATTCATCTTTCAATCCCTCAGGGATATGGGTCTGGGACCGAACTTCATCCAAATGATTAAAGTCCTTTTTCGGTAATGCGTAGGCTAGAGTGACAATCAATGGGCATCTCACTAAAACATTTGATTTGAAGAGATCCATAAGGCAAGGATGCTCCTTGGCTCCCCTAATATTTGCTATTACACAACAGATGCCTTAGGCTAGTTCAAAATACAATGGACAAAGGTCAGTTAAAGGGTATATCCCTACCAAATAAAAAAGTTCCAACATGCCTTCAATAGTTTGCAGACGACACCAATGGTCTGATTCACAATGACCAATCATCTATTTTAGCCTTTTGGGAATGCCTTAAACTGCTCTTCTTGGCATTAGGTTCAGTTATCAACCATGAGAAAATAGGAATCAAAACCATGCTCAATGAGCCTCTGTAGTGGCTCTTGTTGGAAGGTTGCAAGGATATAAAGGAAGGTCATATTTTTAGGCTGCGTGGTATACCAATGGGATTCGATGTACATTTGCACCACCAGAGGTGGATGTGGGTTATGGAAAAATTGAAGGAAAATGGAGTGGACTCCAACATAGTTTTGCTAGAAGAGTGATTGTTCTCAAAAAAATTCTCTTCCCCACTACAATCTACTTTCTTTCATGTTGGTGTCCATCTAACTCAAATCTTAAATAGCTAGAGAAAATGTGTAGAAATTTTCTACGGTCTGGTAACGCAGAAGAGAAAAAAATTCCTAAAGTGGCATGACATATGTGCACCTTACCGAAGAATAAAGGGGGCTTAGGTCTACCAAACATCACTGATGTGGCAAACACAATGGCTAATATGAAGCCTTCTCAATCCTCAGGAAGACTATGCAATACTTCTCAACTGAAACCTGGACAATTAAATATTTTCTTGCTTTCATGCATGGAAGAAGCTCCCCAGAACAGATACAATGTTCTCACTTCAGTCCTGTAAGAATAAAAGTGAAAGGTAGCCCATTGGTCATAAATATTTGGCAGGCTTAGAATAGATATAAGATAGATATTAGATTACACAATAAAATTAGGAAACATGCCCACACTTTGCACCTAGACTCCATCTGGTTTTCTATGGTAGTGGGGAGCTGTATAGATGAAAACTCATGTAAACAAGCTCACAAACTACACAAAAAGGGAATCCGTATGTGGGACCAAATATGGTGAAGGAATAACCAGAGATGGTTGATTGATTTGGAGCTCAAGGATCAGTTCAGGTTATATGGATCAGATGTTTGTTTGATCACAGAGAGGATAAATCTTTGGGAGGGGGAGAAGATAGCCTTGCTCCAATAATTAAAGGGACCTTTGTCATTAAAGGCTTTCTCATGGAAATGAAAATAGAAGTTATGGCCTATCCCACCCCTCCCTCCACAAGGCACTCCACCACATTGTAGGCTTAATAACAGATGAAACCTAATGTGGGACATTAAATAATGGGGCTTTAAATTTTTAAAATTTTGGTCTCTAGTGATACCATATAAAAAAACCTACCTACTACTGTGGTTGTTAATGCACAAAGCACTCTGGACCAATGCAAGAGCCAAGAAAATCAGGTATGGGGATGGATTATGCCCTAAGTGTAAAAAGGAACAAGAAACCATTGCGCATCTCTTTATTGGCTATCCCCATAATAGAGAAGCTCTGTAGTTCTTGAACCAATATGTGTCCCCACTATAGAACTGGGAATTGAACTGGCACAAAATTCTTTTAGAAATGCTTTGCAGTAGTGTGGAATGTAATTTGGATAGAATATTTATGGGCTGTAATAATAATTACATGTTTAACTATTCAAATGCCAACATGCTTCCTGGTCTGAGATGTGAATTCCATGTGCAAATGAAAATGTTGAACAAAGCCACCATCAAGCCTTGTGAAGCACAGTATACCAGAATGACCTTGATGAAATGTTGTAGATGGGGAAAGCCAAGGAAGAATTTCAAGAAAAGATCAGTCGGATTTAGAAAGACCGCCTAGAAAAAGGATGGATAAGTAGCCAAGGAGGAGGTTGATACAATGAGAAGGGACACCAAACTGATTGACTATATTCAAAACCTTACATGTATGAGAAATCATATGGCATAAGTTTGAAGTTATGCTTCTTCTATTGACAAGCATACATTTTATAACTGTGTATTCGCTCCCTTTATAATATAAATATGCGTTTTGAAAAAGAAAAGAAAAGCTTAAATAATGTTTAGCAAGGGTTTAGGAAAAAAAGTTTAAGGTTTGGTTTAGCAAGGGTTTAGAAAAAAAGTTAAAGGTTTAATTTAGTTTAGAAAAAAAAGTAGTGTTAGGGGGTAAAAAGTTAGTTTAGTTAGTATTTTTTGATTTTTTTGGTTAGTGGAAAGTAAACAAGGGGGGTAGAAGGATTTTTTTTGGGAACCATAAATATATATATTATAAATATTAACAGTCTTTAACAATAAGTCTATTTGGATAGCCTAGAAGGTAACAACTTGCTAGACCAAAATTACATCAGACTTAATCCCACTTCCTATTTAACAAGTCACATACTAGTTCCCACATTTCATCCTCCCATAAAAAAGATGAATTTCCCCAAGAAAAGTGATATCCTAGCTGCATACAAGCAATAAGAAGTGCATCAGAAGTTAAACCCTTGGGGGACTACTATTCAAACTCCTCTTCTTTAATCCAGATCTTCACGGTTGGTCTCTTTCCCATAGGGTTCTCTACCAAGGCCATAAATATGAGGTATACCAAACAACAAGCAGGATGGTCTCTTTCCCACAGGGTTCTCTACCAAGGCCATAAATATGAGGTATACCAAACAACAAGCAGGATGGAACGAGTGAGACAAAGTCTGAGCAAACCCCGTCATTTCAAATAGAATGTACATTGCATTTAGTCCATGATAACATGGCCATCATGGCCATACTAAAAGTAACGTGCCCTAGCAATCATGTGTATTCTATCAACAAAGCCTGCCCTTAGAACTTATGGGTGGCCTACCTCAAAACCTCATGACATTAATGAGATCCTCTACCTTCTTGATCAATGGATGCACTTCATGGCCATGTAAGTTGTAGTAGTTGCGATAATCCCTCTCTCTCTCTCTCTCTCTCTCTCTCTCTCTCTCTCTCTCTCTCTCTCTCTCTCTCTTCTCTCTCTCTCTCTCTCTGTCTCTCTCAAATGGCTTTTGTCGATGGTGGTTGTACCCTACGAAGTTGCACTTGCCACCCCCATAGCTAGAAACACCCATCCAAAGAATGTGCCCATTTTTAAAGGAACTGAATTTGCCTGTTCGTAATGGAATAGGATGAGGAACAGGATGTGCATACAATTGACTCCATCCATCTAAGTCAACACTATAGGCAAACACTCATCCTTGGAACGCTGGTGGATGTTGCCATAAGTGGACCTATGGATGATAGGATATTGTCATTTTAAAAAATCCCAAAACGAGCCGATGTCGACGCGGCTGACATCGACACCTATGGAAGATAGGATATTGTCTTTAAAAAAAATCCTGGAACGAGGTGACGTCGGACGAGGCCGCACCGACGTGGCCTCGTTCCAGGCTTTCTCATCCCGCGCCGCCTTGTTCCAAGATTTTTTTAGAAGACAATATCCGATCATCCATAGGTCTAAAATAGCCCAAAACGAGAGCGCGGTAGCGTGGCCTTGTTCCGAGATTTTTTAAAAGACAATATCCTATCATCCATAGGTCTCAATGCCACCTTCAATTTGTCGCCCTCTCTTCTGTGTGTTGCAAGCTTCCATGCTCGCCTTCAAGCCTTAAGAACTGGAAAGCCAGGATTTGCAGAGCATTCTCCAACAACATTTGAGAAGGAACATCCATTTCAACCCCAATCCCACCATTGCCCTCTCACTCCTAAGTTATCCTCCACCCACCTACCAATCTTCCCGCAGAGGATGTTCCCAAAAGGCACGTCTCCTATCTTCTATGGCTGCTTTGCACCTGGGACATATTCCAGCATTAAAGTTTTGAAGAAGCTTAAATCTAAGAGGTAAAGCTAGGCGGTAGACTCTCCACAAAAACACATGCTTTCACTAGGATTAGTGCATCCCATATCAGATTCCACCTTTTCCTCCAATTGTTCCCTTCCCAAAAACTGATTCTCCATACTCTATTATAGTATATGACATTCATTTCCCCTTTGCACATTTCTTCATATACTGTTTTGGTATTGATTCTGTCCAACTTAGCCCCATTAAACTAGCTCTAGTCCTAATACTAGAAATCCTTATTATAAGCAGTAGAGTACTAGTTTTTTTCCACCTCTGCCAGAACTGATCTCAGGACCTGAATTTCATTTGGTTGCATTGTAGCCTCTTCTAAGATCTATTGAAGTTCTTTCCATCCAGCATGAGAAAGATCCCATGTCCTCTAATCTCATTAATCCCTTGTTGTTCAGTCTTCTGGAAACTCTAGTATCTATCATGGCTAAAGGAGGCTTAAATCTATGTGTCCACCAGATGTTTAAGCTTAGAAAAGAGTTGTTAGTAGTCCTAGTACATCCATCCCAGTTAATTAGGCACATAGCTTCTTTCTAGTTGCAGCATAGGAATTCGGAGGAGGAGCATCCTACTTTTAGTGGAGCATAAGATAGAATTTTCTCTCTCGAGTTGAGTCCAAGACATTTTCTCTCTCCAGTTGAGTCCAAGCCATTTTCCTTTAAGTTACACATCTGCTCCTTCTATCTCTTCTCTCAGAATCTTGGCCCAAATACTTTCTTGTTTGAGAAACTTGGGCAAGCTAGTTAGTATTTTGGCTTTAGAGTGTAAAGGTAGGTGAAGAATCCCTAAACCTCCCTGGTTTTTGGGGAGAGATACCTTATCCCAAGCCAACCAAGATAATGCCTTTTTCCCATTGTGTCCATTCCTCTATAAGAAATCTCTAATAGGAGCAATAATTCTCTTCCAATGTCTTTTTTTGAATTCTATCACACAGGGCAAGTAAACAAAATGTAAGCATTTAGCACAGTGTTCACTATGGCAACCTTGTCATGAAAAGGAACCCTTATCCCTTCCCATCTCCTAAGTTTAGAAGAAAATATCTCAATGGCTCATTTAGATCCTTATTGTTTACTCCAACCCCCATGGGAATTCCTAAGTGTCTAATGATCCTCCCTCTTTTAATAACATCACATCCCCATCTCTCCATATCAAAGCTCTTAGCTTTAGTTAAGCTTATTATTGGGGATTTATAGATATTGCATTTAGATCCCGAAGCTTTGACAAAAACCTGCACTAGCTGAAGTGCACTTCTCACATTTTCATTGTTAGCTCTCAAAAAAAGCAAAGAATCATCAGCGAAACATTGAATAATAAGTTCCTCTCCATTCCCAAGTTTCAACCCAGTAAAAGAACCCTTTTCATTGGGTCCTTCTAATGCTATAATTAGGGGATGTGAGGCCACAACAAACAACAAGGGGGCTAATGGAAAACCTTGCCTGACATATTTAATAATTTCAAATCCCCCAACTAATCGCCCATTTAATAGAAGTTGAGAGTAAGCACCAACAGTTAGTGTATATATACAAGTAGCCATCCTATGGCCAAAACCATCTTCTCCATTACTCTAGCTACAAAAGACCAGTGTATTCTTTCATATGCCTTTTCTAGGTCCAATTGAAATATAACACATTCATGACTTGTCTTTTGAGCTAGATCCTTTCCCAATAGAGCAGCAAAAATGTTATCATATATGGATCTACCTTTGATGAACCCATATTGTTTGCTAGAAACCATCTCTTGGAGAGCAAGAGTGATTCTCAAATCAATGATCTTTGCCAATATTTTGTCTATTACTGGTGAGGAGAGTGATAGGCCTATCATTGGTGAGGAGAGTGATAGGCCTCCAATGGTTCAATTGAGTGCAGGCAGGTTGTTTAGGAATTAACTTAATTAATCATTTTCTTAAGTCATTTTCAAGCTAACCTGTAGAGAAGGCCTTCTTACAAGTTAGCCACACCCAGTCTTTCAGAGAATCCAAAATGCAAGGAAAAATTCTACAGAAAGCCCATCCCACCGTGGGGACTTATCCTTACCCAAAATTTTTAGAGCCTCCTAGCATTCATCCATCTCAATGTCCCTATCCAACCATCTGGCTCTATCTGGCTTGATGCTAGTGTTAACAAAGTTAAGAAGTTGGTACTCTATTTGAAACCTCTCTATAGAGGTATCTTCTTTGAGATTCAGAGTGGTGCCCAAGAATTCCACCCACCTCAAGGCAATTTGTTTCAAGTCCCCCACTCCTAACCATTCTTATCCCTAATTTGTACTTGTATCTCTCTATTCCCTCTTTCCATGATCAACCCAAATAAGTATTTGGCAGGTTTTCTCCTATTGTTATAAATTCTCTAGCTCTCCGCTTTTTCTCATTGGCTAGTTTACTGTCTTCCTCCTTAAGATGAGTTTGACACTTGACATATTGATCCATTTCTATCCTGGATAAGCCATTAAGTTGTCTTTTTTTCTTGTAAACTGTCTAGGAGGTTTCCCCAGTATTCCCTCTCCTGTCTCTTCTAATGTGTGTGTGTGTGTGTGTGTGTGTGTGTGTGTGTGTGTGTGTGTGTGAGAGAGAGAGAGAGAGAGAGAGAGAGAGAGAGAGAGAGAGAGAGAGAGAGAGTTTATTTTTGTGGGTGTGTGGGTGGGTTTTTAATTGTTTTTTGTTTTTAAAATGTTAAAATTTATTAATTGCTATTCAAGTTTTTTAATTGTGTTGTGTGTGTGTGTGTGGGTGTGAAGATTTAGATAGTTTTTTAAATATGTTGAAAGTTCTTAAAAAAATTTATTAATTTGAATAGCAAGTGTGTGTGTGTGTGGTTGTGTGGGTGAGAGAGAGAGGGGGAGAGAGAGAG